>NC_056737.1:888965422-889022922 GCF_019279795.1 Protopterus annectens
TGTGTTCTGTTTATTTCTCCTGTGATTGAAACTCTGTACTTAGATATTTAGTATGCTTGTGTTTTCTATTTTATTATTTACTATTAAATATTTTTATACCCTTCATTGTGGGTTGTCTTTTAAAAAATACTTTTAACATCTTGAGAGTACTTGTGCTTATTTTAGTGATGCCTTAGCCACTCCGAAAAACCTTGCTGCTTTGGTTACACTCTGCCATTTATATTAGTATTGACTTTTACTCAGTATAATTGGAGACCCTTGTAAAAGCCTTAGAGTGGCTGACTGGTGACAGCATGGTTACCTTATAGGCTGAGCAGAAGGGGTACAGCTAGTAAATCTGAGCCAGCCTTTCCCAGGAGTGTGTGTGTGTGTGTGTGTGTGTGTGTGTGTGTGTGTGTGTGTGTGTGTGTGTGTGTGTGTGTGTGTGTGTATGCGTGTAGATCAAATACCCAGGTATGGATGTGTCAGCTATTTGGAAGTGGGACTCAGTACTCCAAACTGAGTTTTGTGTAAGATCTGGAGAAACAGAGAGTCCACTGCCAGGTCTGGAGTGTGTTCCCTGTGCGCTCTTGGGAGGAACTGATCTTGATGTAGAGAGCCGCATCTTAAAATACTGTGTAAATCCATTCCTGTTTTTAGTGGACCGTCTCTCAGTGGTGAGTATTGAGGCTCCTTGATTACTGGCTCAGGGTAGATATGCTGTACAGAGGTGTGCCTCTTTTCCTAAAGTAATTCAAGATTCTGAATCTGGACAGTGGATTAAGGGACAGATATACAGCTTTCTCCTCAGATTTCTGATTCACACTCAGAGAAGAGATCAGTTTCTGACTCTCTTTATCTGAGACTGTTTCTAGAATGTGCCAGTGTTTTCAGGGTAGAACAGTGAGGTTTCTCAGTCCCACAGAAAATACTGTGAGCTGTTACAGAAAGAATTCCAGGGACCTGCACCCATTCTTCCAGATCTGTCAGCTTTGGAGGATGTATGTGTTACTGCCTTCAACTTTCCTGAAAGTCAGCCAGCTAACCCTATAAAGGCAGATAGGATGTATACAGTTCCTCAGTCTTTTCACTTTTTAGACAGTCGTCCCCAGACCTGATCCAACATCTTATAGCTTTAGTTGATCCTTCTTCTACTAAACACTTTGTTAATTTCAATCCTACTCTTTCTGAAAAGGATGGGAAGATTACTGATAGGTAATGAAAAAAATGTATGTTTCTGCAACTTTGATTTTTGGAATTTTGAATTGCTGTGTTTATATGCTAAGGTTTGCTCTTATTGTAAAAGAATGAGGATTGTTTTATTTGCAGTTTCTTCTTGTGAGGAGTAATGCAATCTATTGTTCAAGTCACTCCTCATTATTACAGTGTGTGACTGCTGATACCTCTTCAAGGGCTATGGCTACTGGTACTGTTATAAGGAGGTTTGCATGGTTACATTCTCAGAACTTTTAGGTTTTGGCACCTCTGCTGCAGAGCTGATCAAAAAGTGTAGTGAAAGAGGTAACCTGATAGAAGGAATCTCATGACTTTTCAGCCCTCCTTTTTCAAGTTTTCCAAAGGATTCTCTAACTCATCTTTCAATTTTGGTAAGAAAGAAAATAAACAGTCTCAACAAAAACAGGTAAACACAAATTTAAAAGGAAATGGCAAGGGGGTTCTAAGAAAGATACACCACAAAAAAGCAGTCAGAGGGTAGAGTAGTAGAACATCAAAAGACGTACAATAGGAAGTGAGGAAGCGTCTTCTTGTTCTTCCATTGAGACTGGGGGAAGTCGTAAGACTGTCTCTTTTGAAAATATCGTAACTGAGTGTCCAGATGGCAATGCAGAAAACCGGAGAGGTGAGCAGAGTCATCGGAAGAATCTTCCTAGCATGCAAACGCGATCTACAAGGAACCAGGGTAAGACAAGTCATTTGCCTGCTTCTAATCAGTTAAAAAATTAGATCCTGAATATCAGCGTGTTTTGTATGAAACAATGCTGTCCGCTGATGAAGCTTGTGCATTGTCTGGTTTTGACCATGCTTGGTGGATCACATCGTCTCAGGTTCACCAAGGCAGGTGCTTTGTACCTCCTGTCCCGATAGCCACTGTCACCATGGATGCCTCCCTGATCAGGTGGGGGTCAATATCAGGGCAGGATGGTTCATGGGCGTGGCAACCGCCGAGTACCATCTGCACATAAATGTCCTGGAGATGAGAGCAGTGCTTTTAACGTTGCAAGCCCTCAACGACTTTCTTCCCGTAGGGACAATTGCAGTCCACACAGACAACATGTCTGTAGTGTGGTATATCAACAAACAGGGCGGAACCAAGTCCTACCCCTTGTGTCGAGTAGCGCCAGACTTTGGCAATGGGCGATCTCCTCTCATCGGTTTCTGGTAGCAACGCATATCCCTGGGAAAACCAACATTATAGCGGACAGATTGAGCAGAGCTATTCTCATGCCTCACGAGTGGTCTCTCAAACAATCCATAGTGGAAGAGAATTTTCTGGAATGGGGTCGTCCATGTTGCGATCTTTTTGCTACTCCCCAAAACAGCAAATGTCCAGACTTCTTCAGCCTCTTCCCTCTATCAGGCCATCCCCCCAGAGATGCTCTGACCCAGGATTGGCCCCAGGGACTTCTTTATGCCTTCCCTCCATTTCCTCTGATCCCTCAGGTTATCCAGAAAGCTACCGTTTTGAGAGCCAAATTGATTCTCATTGCCCCTTACTGGCCTCGACAAGTTTGGTTCCCTTCCTCCATCATCACCTTTTGGTGCAGCGGGCATCTGGACCCAGTGCCAGATCTACTGATTCACCAATCGGTCAGCTGCACCGGTCAATCCCTTCTCTCAACCTCACGGCATGGTTGCTCCACTTCCTTCCTTAGCCAGGCTTCCTTTGATCTCTAACCCAGTTAGAGATATCATTAGAAGCTTCACTAAAATCCTCTACCAGGAGGATTTATACAAGCAAATGGAAGCGCTTTCTTATTGGGCTAAGGCCCAAAATATTGATCCTTTTACTGCCCCTGTTCAGGCAGTTCTGGACTTCTTAGCAGAGATTTTTTCATGCAGGCTCCTCTTCTTCCACAGTCAGAGTTCAGTTGGCTGCTATTTCTAATTTTCATGTCGGAATAGCAGATCATAATATTATGTCCCATAGGCTCTGCAGGCCTTTTGGAAGGAATTTTCCTACTAAAGCCTCCAATCAGGAATCCTCCTCCTCAGTGGGATCTAAATTTAGTGCTGACATCCTTGATTCTTCCCCCCTTCGAGCCAGCTGTTTCTTGTTCCCTAAAATATCTTTCTTGGAAAACGTTATTTCTAGTGGCTATTACATCTGCCAGGAGGGTGTCTGAACTTCATGCTCTTTCAGTTCGACCCCCCTATTTGATTTTTCACAAAGACAGAGTATCTTTGAGAACTAATCCATCCTTTTTACCTAAGGTCGCTCAAAAACAATCTGAATCAATCCATTGATCTCCTCTATTTTTCCTAACTATTCAGATAGAGCTGAACAAAAGTTACATTATCTTGACGTCCACCGTCAGCTTAGATATTATTTGGACAGAACAAAAGAATTTAGAAAATCTGATCAACTTTTGTTTCCTATGCGGATAATAAAAGGCCTTCCTGTTTCTAAAGTGACTTTGTCCAGATGGCTTTCTTCGGTCATCACTGAAATTTATAATGCGATCAGGGGAAAACAGCTGTGCTCAAAACCTAAAGCACATTCAACTAGGAGTTTAGCTACTTCTACAGCTTTTCAAGCTAGACTACCTTTGGACACTATTTGTGCAGCGGCCACTTGGGCCACTCCTCACACTTTTTTGTTTCCCATTACAAATTGGACTTGGCCTCCAGGGACAGAGCCAGTTTTGGCTCTACAGTCCTCAAGAGTTTGTTCCATTGAGCCACCCAGGATAGAGGTGCTAGGGACGGTCCCATCAAGCAAGAATGAAGGCAGATTGACAACTTAACATTAAGAAGTTATGTACCTACCATAACGCTCCATGTTAGTTGTCTTCTCACCAAGCCTTCTTTCTTGCACCCTCCCTCCTTCCCCTGGCCTGGACAGACCTTGTATAAGAAAACTATTATGCTAAAGACCATTTTGACTTGGTCCTTTTTCCTTCTGTAAGTTTCTTCTTCCTTTGGGAAGTATTTTATGCTTGGTGTTATTGCCCTTTGTCAACAAACGAGATCTGGGTACTTACTGCCTTGCATCATGGGATATGGGGCTGCCTCGAGCTGGTAAAAGGAGTTCTCGAGCTAAAGCAGTGCCGGTCGGAGCCGAGGATCGGCTCAACCCATCAAGCAAGAAAGAAGGCGAGAGAAGACAACTAACATGGAACGTTATGGTAGGTACATAACTTCTTAGTTTCCTCACTGGAAAGGATGTGAAGAAACTATTGGTAAAGGAACCTCGTCACCCGTATATTTATATTATTCCAAAGATTCACAAAGATGTTGTTAATCCACCTGGAAGGCCCATCATTTCTGGCATTGGTTCTTATATTGAGAGGGTTAACTGTTTTTTGGATTTTCATTTTAAGAAATTTCTTCCAAAAGTTTGCTCCCATGTGAGGAATACTCAAGATGTATGCTTAGCTTTGAAGGGGTTAAAATGGGAGAAAGACTATTATTGGGTAACAGTTGATGTTGCTTCACTTTATACTAATATTAATAAAAGATGGGGTCTAGAGCCAATGCATAAGATGATGGGTGAAGGGCCATGGACAATGTTTTTGTTAAGTTTATTAGAATTTAGTTTGACGCATAATTATTTTGTGTGGAAAAAATATTTCTTTTTGCAAACAAAAGGAACCGCTATGGGTGCAGCTTTTGCACCCACTTATGCGGTAATTTATATGGGAGAATTTGAGAAAGAATTTATGTTTCAAAATGTTTTTTTTGTCAACAATGTTGTATTTTTTAAACGTTACATAGATGATTTAATTTTTGTTTGTAGGGGTGACATGTCTATGTTTAGTCAGTTTATTGATGATTTGAATAAAAACTATCATGGGTTGGAATTTGTAGCACATAGGTCAGTATCCAATATCTCTTTCCTGGATGTAGAATTTTATGTAGGAACTGATGGGTTAGTGCAATACAAACCTTTTAGGAAACCAACATCAGTTAATAACTTTTTGCATGCCAGCAGCATGCATCCTTCCCACCTAATAAAGGCTTTACCTGAAGGGGAATTTAGAAGGAACTTGATAAACACTTCAGACAAAAGGTTTTGGGATAGGGTTTGTGATGGTGTTTTGGATAGATTGATATCTCGAGGATATGATTGTAACAAACTCTTAGATATTAAAGAGAAATTATGTAGAAATGTGACACCGAGAAGGAATAGATATGGGATAAGTCACTATTGTGACACCAAAGTTGAACTAGATAAGATATTTTTTGTGTCGCTATATTCTAATTTTTCAGATACCATGGAGAAAATAATAAGAGGGTTGTGGCATGTTGTATGTGAGGATCCAACAGTTGGCAGTCTTTTTCCTAAACACATTACTTTCTCTTATAAGAGATATCCCAACCTAAAGGAAATATTAAATAGGAAACTGGAACCCTCGGTTGATAGCAATGTTGGGATGCACAGCTGTGGCTGATGCTCATTTTGTGATAAAATCAAAATATACATGGGGTTAAAATAAATGGAAAGAGATACTTGGCATTTGAGAGATTTGATTGTATGTCTTCCGGTGTAGTGTACATTTTGGGATGTGATTGTACCCCTCCCATGTGGTACATTGGTCAGACTACTAGGAAGGTTAAGCTTCGGATTTTTGAGCATTTGGGTGACATTAGGAGAAGTAACATGGAGAGCCCAGTAGCCACTCATTTTTGCAACACACATAATGGTAATAATGAAGGATTTAGATTTAGTGTACTTGCCAGACCCCACTCGTGCATAGGAAACTTTAGAACTGCTCTGAATAAGCTTGAACAAAGGATGATTATAGGGTATCACACATTATTGAATCTAGAAAGTGGTTAAAATCTATAGTGTAATAAATTTTGAAAGTTTGTAATATTTCATTTCTTTTCTAACTGTGCATATTGGTGTTTATATTATTTGTGATGTAGTATTAATATTTGTGACTTATAAGGACATGAATTAGTTTAAAATAACACAATATTCATTGTGATAAAAAAATGGTAATATTAATTGTTTATATATGTATTTAAAATATTTATTGTGATAAAAATGGTAACATTCATTGTTTATATATGCTGAAATTTGTTACAGCTTTGACAGGGTTAAAAATGTTTGAATTGAGTAATTGATTGATTAATTGATTCATTGATGAATATATAAAAAGAGAATTTGTAAGTGTTTGAATGTGTTCCACTGAAGGCGAACTGCCGAGGTACCAGGACCAGAAATTGATGGATTAAAACTGCTTTACTACTCTACCCCGTGACTGCTTTTTTGTGGTGTATCTTTTGGAGAACTTTTGTTGCTGCTGCTTTGAGTATTATGGAGAAGGTTCTAAGAAAGAGTTCTGGAAACTCCCTAAACCAAGGACAGTCCAATAAGTCAGAATATTTAAGAGAATTTGTTCCCCCCAGCAGCTCCTTTTTTAATTTCAGAAATTCTGAATCTCCACTTTTCAGTTGGCAACATATATTTTCAGATGAATATGTTCTGAAGGTCATTCATCATACAGATGGCAGTGGGAGGAAATTCCTCCTTTCCAAGAGTAATTCCTTATCTCCCAGACCAGACTCTTATTTCCACATTTCCTTCATCGTATACTGTCCCAGGGAATGATAGAACCAGTTCCACCTTCTCATGTGGGGCAGGGGGTTTATTCAAGGATGTTTTAGTGCTAAAGAAAGAAAATGCTTGGAGACCAGTTCTGGATGTTTCTTTTGTAAACTTGTTTGTGATTGTGCCCAAATTCTAAATGATGTTACTTCACAACCTATTACCTGTTTGTCATCATTCAAGTTTCCTTGTAGCATTAGTCTTAAAAGATGTTTATTCTCAAATTCCTATTCATCCAGACTTCAGGAAGTTCTAAAAGTTTTGAATGTCTGGATCACATTATTAGTTTTCTGCCCTACCCTGTGGACTCTCTACTGCACCATTAAGTGTACACAAAGTGTCTGTCTCTAGTTGGAAGCTACAGGATATCCACATTATTCCATATTTAGATTACCTTAGTATCTATGTAGAGTCTTTTTTCAAAGTGCCAGGAATCTTTAGATGACTTTAGTATCTATGTAGAGTCTTTTTCAAAGTGCCAGTAATCTCACTGTCTTCAGTGAGAAATCTCTTACACAAGCTGGGATTCCAAGAGAGCATTCAAAAGCCTTTCTTGACTCAGTATTGCAGGATTGTGCTTCTGGGATGTCAACTAAACACCCCAGTTCAAAGAGCTTTTCTTCAACAGAAGAAAATAGGTTTATACCTAGATCTGTTTCTATGGTTTCCCACTGAGACTTTGGTCACTGTTAGGGAATACCTCAAAATGTGGGGTTTCATGGCTTCTATCATTCTTATGATATCCCTGGCAAGTCACTTGGTGGAGACAAAAGATATCCCTGAATACAGGTCTCCTCTTCTTCCTCCCTGTTCCAAAGCAGGAAGTCACCATAGATGCCATGAACTTTGGTTGGTGAGCAATTTTAGGAGGGAAAAATGTGCATTGTGTGTGGAACACCAAGAACAGATGTAGGCACATAAATATAAAAGAAATGCATGCCCTGATCAAGGCATTCAGCTTTCTGAATCATCACTGGGGACCTGTTCAAGATGCTGTAGACAATATTACAGTCATGTGATATTTCCACAAACAAGGAGAACCAGGTTGTACCCCCTCTACAAACTAACCATGTCAGCTTGGGATATAGCTTCACAACAGTCTCACTCTACTGGTATGCTACATTCTGTCAGAGCAAAATTTTGTGGCAGACAAGCTGAGCAGGACAAGGGCAGACTCTCACAAAGGAAACCAGATCACGGTGTCTTCCAGTATTTGAGCCATCTGTTGGGAGTTCCTCAAGCAGACCTCTTGGCCTCCTCTGTGAGCAATCAGCTGTCAAGATTCTACACCAGTACTCCATGCAAAAAGGCCTGGAAGACAGATGCCTTTTTTTTCCTTGGGCAGGAGTGTTCCTACATGCTTTTTCACCATTTATACTAAGCCAAGGGTACTTCTGAAGATTCAGAAGGAATTCCCCAATATCATTGTGGTGATTTCTGTGTGGTCCAGGCAACTGTGGTTCTCCCTTCTTTTGGACTGTTGAACTCTTATCCTTCCATCTTCCAAATGTAGTAAGCTAGTTTAATCTACCCATATAGCTAAGGTTACTGCAACAGTGATCAATATGATGAAAATATGTGTGTAAGTAAACTCACCATAACAGTAGATGCTTGAATGATCATTGCTGTACTAGCTGTTCTGTCCCTCCATCCCCCTTGTTTTTTGGTCTGTTGTTATTGCCAAGGTGTGGTTATTTATTATTTGTTGTTCCTAGCATCATCATTTTAGGGCTCAACCTCTGTCTCATTGGCAGGAAAGCTCTTAAGGGCTTAGTACCCAAACTTGTCTTTTAGTCAGTCAGCTTGAGCTGCCAGTTTGGTGCATGGAAGGTGCCCTGAAGCTTTCAATAGCTGGCTGACTGTTTTATTCTTGGCAGGAAGTTGGCCATGTAGCTAAGGCTACTGCAGCAGTGATCACTGGAACATCTACTATCATGGTAAGTTTACTTACGCAACTGTACTTCCTTAGGCTACCAAGGGAGGCTAAAAGTTATATCCCTTTATTGAATGTCTTATAGACCTTTGATGGGAGATCTCTGTCTCAATAAACTGTGTCATTAGAGAAATAACTTTCTGTTTATGACTTTCTCTTTAGCCTTATTAGACTTGCCAATATACAAGATCAAAAATCTGACAAGGATACCATGTCTCCAGCCATTTATTTAAAATAATTCATCAACTTTAGAGAGAGACCTATCTAGTGGCAGTGTGCCTTGATTGAGAAGAGTAAAGTAAAAGAATCCCTTGTTGTTGCCAGTATCAAAGCACTCTTTTCATTCAGTGTTAGCAACACATGAAAGTAGTGAATTCTCAAAGGCATTATTACTAGGTCAGAGACTTGAAACTTCAAGACTGAATTCAGTTATCATCACATTAGTAATTATGTAGGCCCTTCAGAGAGAATGTGATAAAAATGGTGAAGTCATATATACATGAAACTAGCTGGTATACATAAAAATAGGTAATAAACCTGAATTATAGTTTTTTGGCTGTAGGAAGCTTTTTAAATTCAGACTGTTGAAGTATGACAGCTTTAGTATTACTGCTACAAATCACATGAGATAATTTTAGAGTGTTAGCAAGCAGATTGCACTTTGTATTCACTGACGTGCCATTTTAAATGATTTCTGTTTATGCAGTGCACAAAATCATAACCCCTTTAGAAGGCATCAGCCAATTTTCAATTAAATGTACATTCACAGACATTCTTTTTAGCAATTTATTATTACTTTTTCTTTTAAATGAACCATGCATTTTTGTTCTTAATTTTAAGGACTTAGTTTGAGTATGCTACATTTGTCCTGGTAAGAGACAATGTTATCTAATCCACCCTATTGAGACATACCAAAAATCTAATTTGGTTTTGAGAAGATAATGGCACTGTAGGTCTTTATATTTTGTATTCTCTTGAGCAAATTAATTAGTCTGCAATAATTCCTTCTAATGCCCACTTGCTGTGGCAATAAATACCATGGCTGTGTTTATTATGTAAAAGTAAGTTCTTGCAATATTGAATATTTATGGTAGAAATGTTGTAGCAGTTTAACAAAATTACTTAATCACCGATTTTAGTTATTTATCCAGGCTGTTTTTTTTTTTTCAATCCATTTATGCTGCTACTCATCCATTGACATGTGCTACATACCCTGTTCTCACAACTTTGAAATGTAGTGACGGAAGAGCATTTTGCAAGTATGAATAATTCTGTTGCTTGACTTGGCCTCCTTAAGTGTTACAGTTTCTTAATATTTTTCTTAAGTAGAATTTTTTTGTATTAAATTAGCTTATTGAATTATTATTGAAATGTAATTTATTTATTTATTTATTTATTTATTTACATTTGTTTACCGGGAAAGTCCGGCTGGTCACAGGTCCTTTTTCAGCAGAGGCCCAGGGAGAAAAGCTCCACAGAATAAAATGACATGATAAATGGTATACAATCTAGACAAAGTAATTTTACAGCATTGATGATGATGGCATGACTAAATGCAAAAGCACATTTGTTAAAGTTTAAGTAGAACATACTTACAATCACAGATAAAAATAGACAAATGCCTAGTAATACAATTTGTCTAACAGCTACAGTTAAGAATAATAATAAAGAATGATTAGTAAATCCTGGATTTAGTCAGGGTTTAGGCAAGGACAGAGCCAGTGAGTATTTAGATGTGATTTAAGAGCAGTCTTGAAAAGATGGTTAGGGAGGGTAGTTATGGTAGTTAGAAGGTTGTTCCAAAGCTTGGATATAGCACAGGAGAACAGTGCTTCCCCTGCTGAGTTTTTGACTTTGGTGACCTGGAGCAGATTTTTATTGCAAGAGCATAGGGGTCTGGAAGAGTGGTGGGGTTGGAGAAGTGTATGAAGGGATGGGATTCTGAGAGGGTGGTTTACAAGTTTATGAGCAAAGGTGAGTTGAGTTAGGTGTAGGTGTTGAGGGAGCTCGAGCCAGTCTAGGTCTGTAAGGGAGAGACAGTGGTGGCTGCAGTAGGTGGCACAGGTGGCAAATTTTGTGATTTTATTGTAGCAGTCTTCGAGTTTGTTTAGGTCTGACTGTCTACGAGTTGTAAGTATGGATAATGCATAGAGTAGGGTAGATATTAGTTGGGAATTGGCGATAGAAATTCTCGCTGGTTTGTTGAGGTATTGGCGGCTCCTGTATAGGGCACCCAGTTTTCGGTGAACTTTTTTATTGTTACTGATATGTGGGTGTCAAATTTGACATTGTTGGCTATCTGTACACCAGTAGTTTGGTGTGTGCTGTTGGTGAGATGGAGGTATTATCCTTGGCCTGTATATTGAAGTGGGGGGGGAGTTTGTGGTGGATTTGGTGGGTTGGAATATCAGGAGTTTGGTTTTGTTTGGATTGAGGAGGAGCTGAGCAGTAGATAACCAGCTTTCAATGGAAGCGAAGGATTATTGTGTGATCTGTTGGAGTTCTGTTAGAGTTGGGGCTGAGCAGATGAGGGTGGAGTCATCGGCATACTGTATGAGGGAGGCATGTTTGGTGGCAGTGTGCAGGTTTTGCTGAAAAGGGAGAAGAGAATGGGGCCCCGGGATTATGTGATCTTGGAGTTATATATAATTAACAGGGGGTGTGGAGTGACACTTGCTGTTGGATTAGTTTGCTCCAAAAACTCAGCTGACTGAAACTTATTTCCTTGAATCTGAAATGATAGAAAAGTGTAGACGTGTAGGTAGTATGTGATGGTGCCATTTCTGAGGTTATGTTGTACTGGAGAAGTGAGTCTAAAATATTATTTATGGTTTGACAATGTCACTGTCATGTAACACCCCCATATTTACAGATGTTTGTGTTTGTGCATCAACATTGATTCAGTGAATGTGGTGTTTTTCTTTTCTCCAATGGTTGTGCAGTTGTGGAGTTATTATATATAATTTAAGTGAGTATGAGGGGCAGCCCCTCAAACATGGGAGGTGCAGGGGGTCTTGTCCCCCTGCAAAAACATTGCATCTGATGTTGTCAATTTTCATTCATCCTCAACATGTGGGACTAGGATCTGACCCTCAGATCTAACTCAGCTGCTATTTCAAGTAATGGAAGCCTACAAACTCTCGACCTCCTCCATACCCATAATGCACTGGTCCCCATTAATCTCAGATCTTGTTTGCTGCTCTTTGTGTCTAGACATGGTTGATGACTGCTATTGTTTGTTCCTTCAAGTGAGATAAGTCTTTAGAAAAAACTTTTTTTATTAGCATTTCCTTTTTCTGTGATATTCTTCCTGTTCTGTTGCTCTGATTTCTTTGCCCTTCTTCTAGGTACCTTTTTTTTTGGTGGCACACTGTTTGTTTTTCCTCCCTACCCTCTGTTTTAAAAAAAAATCTCTAATCTAAAAGCTAAACTAGCTAAACTAAAATGTTCTCCCTTTATAGTTATTTTCCCTTTCTTAGCAAGTGTGTGTGTGTGTGTGTGCGTGTGTGTGTGTGCGTGTGTGTGTGTGTGTGTGTGTGTGTGTGTGTGTGTGTGTGTGTGTGTGTGTGAGAGAGTGTGCGTCAGTCCATAAGTGACCGTGCTGTTTACAACTGTCAATTCTTACGGGTTTCAAAGGTTTTTTTCTCTGCAGTAAATGTCAGAGAAGGGGTTTAGAAAATCCCCTAAATGCGGGCACAAGATGCCTTTTTCTGACAGGCATTCTTTGTAATTTTACTGCTTGAGTCCTGAACATCTGAACAAGAAGTGTGATATCTGTGAAGTCTTCAATCCTAGGGCTGTCATAGAAAGAAAAAATATGTTGATTCTGAAAGGGATGTTACCCTCCACTTTCTCTCAAGCCATCTCTGGGGTCCATCTTTTACTTCATCCAAACCGAGGGACCATACAAAGAGGTCCAGATCAGATGAGACTTCATCCTCCTCGGAACTGAAGAGAATCCTGCCTAGGTTGGATCCAACTTCACCAATGCCTCATAAATCTTTGAATCCAACAAAAATGGTATCCCTGGATCCTAAGAAAAAGATGTTTTTGGATCCAAAGTCCTCTCATCTGAAATCCCTTCCTTGGACAGCCTACTCATCATCACTGGAACTGGTACCATCTAGGGTACCCTCTCCCTTTCTAAAGAGGCACTCTAGACCAATGTCTATTGTGTCTTCCCACTCTTCCAAAAGTCTGACTGAGGAAGATGTGGCTATAATGGTGAGGGAACTTCTCATGGAACAACTTCTGAGGGGTACCCTTATAATTCTTACTCCATTAGAACAGCGACTTTCACCAGCATCTACTCTTCCTCCCCGACTCAACATATAGGGTCAGAGGTATTGGATCTGAGTGCTCTGGGTCTGAAGAAGCTGGTTTCTTTGGATGTGACAATGATTCTGAGTTAGTCGGCTTTGACTTTTTCAGATCCAGATGGCTCTTGAAGCCGAGACTTCCACATCAGGTCCAACAGAGTTCAGTCGACTCAGAAGTTCTCTGAGTCTTCTCTCCCTCTTGGAGCTTTGGCATTTGATAGTTTGGCTCCAGCTTCTTCCTTGGGAAGATAGCTTGTGGGAAGGGGGGTGCTGGGAACTCTCTGTCTGCTCCTTTGGTCTCCTCCTTCCCAGGGAAGTTGGCTTTTGAGGTGGTGATGAGGGTCTTTTCTGTGCCTTCAGATCAGGTGGGTCCTTCCCTCTTGGTTCCAGGATTGACCACCCAACTGACCTTGTCACATGATCCACACCACTTCCCACCACTGGGACGGCCAGTCCAGAGCCAGTCGAGAGCTTCCAGTTTACTCAGTCTGGGATTCTTACCTCTTCTGATACTTCAGCAGATCATCACACTGAAGATGTCCCTAGGAAGAGACAGTGTAAGAGGAAACACCTGGGCTCACCCCAAAGGTTTCTCACCACAGATACTGACTTTGATGAGGGAGAGTGGTCTCCCAAATCACCACCTGATGATGTCTCCTTTGGAGACATCCTTGAACTCTTAAAATGGAAGGGTAGCTGGTCTGGCCAAAAACAATCTGCTAAAGAGTTGGTATACTTGGAAGCTTTCAGAACTGGCTTGTCTACCTCTTGGGTAACCCCACCTGCCAAAGAGTTGGTAGATCTAATTTGCTGAAAGGCTTGGAAGGAACCTGACTGGACCAAACCCATCCCCAAGAGACCAGCTAAAATTATGGCACCTCCAGTAGAAAGGCAGTATGTGAGTAAGGGCTCACCGGTTGATGCCATGCAGCCACCAAAATGGAACTCACTGAAGAGAGTTCATCTGTCTATCCCACTAACAGGGAGTCTAGGGCCATGGACAGGTTTGTGAAACAAGTCTAATCTTCAGTGACTTTTGCCATATGATCATTGAATTATCTAGCTCACTTTACGAGATTGCAAAGGGATCTACTCAATGAAGTTTCAAACTCATTAGCAAGGACCACTACTGAAGGGGCCCATGCATCTATGGCTCCTCAGTTGACTACCTTAGAGTCGGTTATGAACACCTCCATGAGGCTCATCTCCAATGCTATGGAAGATGCAGCGTGGGTGGCAGATTCAGGTATATCCATTAGGAGGCATGCCTGGATGCACCTGTGTGATTTTGTGGAGCCTTTTAAGTCTCCTTTTGTCAATGCTCTATTTGACGGATAATCACTTTTCAGACCCCTGATGAAAGAAACACTCTCCAGGTGTGAAAAAGATGGAAAGAACTTGTCTACCATTGGAGTATGTTTTTCAACCCTCCAATGAACTTTTCAATGGGGAGGTCACAAAATGTGGTTCACAATGATACTTGGGTGCAGAGAATTATTACCAGAGGCTATACCATACCCTTTTCCACCCTGCTCCCATTGATAACAAAGCTCCCCAATGTTCCATCCAGTCAGAAGGAGCTGGCAACTCAATAAGTTCAGCAGCTGCTCACAAAAAGAGTCATCCAAGAGGTCCCACCAGACCAAATAGGACCCAGAACTTACTCAAGGTTCATTTTGGTTCCAAAGAAGACAAGGAAACTGATTTTGGATCTCAGTGCACTAAACAAGTCGATTATGCATACCAAGTTTCAGATGGTCATTGTACAGTCCATTCTACCCTTTCTGAGAAAGGATGATGATGTGCTGTATGGACATCCAGGTTGCATACATCTAGTCCAGGAGGTTCTTAAGCTTCCAAGTGGGAACCAGTCACTATCAATTCAGAGCACTGCCTTTTGGCATCACCACAGCCCCCAGGGTGTTTGCCAAATGCATGGCAGTGGTAGCAGCACATTTAAGGCTGCAGGGAATCTGGGTCTTCCCATATTTAGATGACTGTGTCATCACTGCCCCAACCAGGCAACAATTAGTACAAGCAAGAGACCAGGTATTGAAAACTTGTTTAAATCTTGAAATCACCACAAATCACAACAAATCAAACTTGCAATACACTCAGAAGCTGGAATTCATAGGCGCAATCTTCAACACATAATCCATGTTTGTGTCGCTTCCATTGTCATAAGTACAGACTGTCAGAAACCAAGTCAACAGGATCATCTGCAGTATGAAGACTTCATTCTGAATAGTTTTTCAGGCTCTAGGTTCGATATCTGCAGCCATAATCCTAGTGCCCATGGCGAGGTATCACATGAGAATATTACAATGGATGCTGCAAACACAGTGGTCATTTTTCAATAACCGTTTGTCCACAAAGATAAGAGTGACATAAATATGCAAAAGTTACCTCTCATGGTGGATGTAGTCTTGCCAACTCCAACAAGGTCAACCATTCATACTTCTTCAGTATAAGGCCATAGTGACCATGGACACTTGCCAGATTGTTTGGGGGGATAATACCTCAATAAGACATTCCAAGGCTGTTGGTACCTCGAAGAGGCCAATCTGCATATCAAAATTCTAGAGTGGTGCTTCTGCTGCTGCAAGCACTCCAAGACTCTCTACCTGTCGGGACAAATGTGATTCAAACAGACAATCTGACAGTAGTTTGGTGTATCAGCAAAGAAGGAGGAACCAGATCTTACCCCCTGTGTCGAGAAGCTCTTAGACTGTGGCAATGGGCGATAACCTGCAATCATTTTCTGATGGCAATGCACATTCCAGGGAAGTCCAATGTGATAGCACACAAACTCAACAGGTCCATCCTAGTATCTCACGAGTGGTCCCTCAACCACAAAGTGGTGGAAATGATTTTCCATCAGTGGAGTCAGCCTTGATGTGATCTTTTTGCATCTCCCCTAAACAACAAGTGCAGCAGCTTCTTTGCCCTAGTCCCCACAATGGGGCAGTCACCAAGGGATGCTGTTCCCCATGATTAGCCCCCGGTCTGTAATACACCTATCCCTCAACTCCCTTGATTCCCAAGTTTCAACAGAAGGCAACCAGATTGAAGAGCACAGTCATCCTCATTGCACTTTACTGGCCTCGACAAGTATGGTTCCCCTTTCTTTGGCCTCATCTTTTGTCTCCATCTTGGATTCTGGATCTGACTCCAGACCTTCTGTCCCATCCGATAGGACTGGTTCACCCAGACATTCCAAGCATTAGACTGACTGCATGATTTCTTCAATTCCACTGATGGCCAGGCAAACTGTGCTTTCTTCCCCGGTCCATTCCATTTTGTTATCATCCCACAAGCCATCCACCAGAAAAGTGTACAAAAGCAAATGGAAACATTTTGCCTTTTGGGTCAAGCAAAATCACATAGAGCCCTTTACAGCTCCTATGCATGCAGTCCTTGATTTTCTAGCTTGGTGTTTAATGATGGGGCAAGATCATCTACGATTAAGGTTCAGCTAGCAGTGATTTCAAATTTCCATGTGGGATTCAGGAATTCTACTTTGGCGTCCTCAAAAATTTGTAAAGTATTTTTCAATGGTACTCTGTTGCTTAGACACCCTTTTAAAGACCCTATTGCCCCATAGAATTTAAGTCTAGTACTACAAGCCCTGACTCAGCCTCCTTTTGAACCTGCAGTAAAATGTGTTTTAAAATTTTTATCTTGGAAGACAGCCTTTCTGGTTGCTATAACTTTGGCCAGAGAAATATCAGAACTTCAAGCTTTATCCTCAAAACCTCCTTAGTTAGTCTTTCACAAGGATAGGGTTACCTTAGGTACGAATATTTCCTTTCTACCTAAGGTAGTGTCAGAATCAAATGTTAACCAGACCATTAACCTCCTGATATTCTTTCCAAATTTCAGTAACAAGGAGAATACTTGTTACATTTGCTTGATGTGCACAGGCAGTTACATTTTTACTTGCACCATACGAAGGATTTGAGAAATTCAGACCAACTTTTTTGTTTCCTTTGCACATCTTAGATTGGGGGAAGCTGTCACTAAAGTGTCTATAGCTAGATGGATTACTGAGTGTATTTCCTTTGTGTACAGAAAATTGAATATTCCACTCCAGAGACATGTAAAATCTCATTCTTCTAGATCCATGGCTGCTTCTACTGTATTACTATCTAGAGCTTCCATGGATGATATTTGTGCAGCTGCTACTTGGTCAAACTCACATATCTTTATCAATCACTACAAATTAAATCTGGTCTCAAGGGGAAGAGTAGTCTTTGGTTCGGCCGTTTTCAGGAGCATACTTCCTTAGGGCCAACCCAGGACTCAGGTAGATGGGGACTCTGTCTCATATGTTGAGAATGAATGAAAATTGACAGCATCAGATAAAGAAGTTATGTTCTTACCATAATGTTCTGTCTGTGTGGTCCATGTTCATTCATCCTCAACTAACCAGCCTCATATCCCCTCTTTTATAGGAACATAAGGACATTAGACACCTTGTTTTCCTTAGGTGTTGAACTCCTTCCTATTTATTTTGCTATTTATGTATCAAGCTACATGTATTATCTGAGGGGAATGAGAACTAGAGCATTATGGGTAGGGAGGAGCTTGTATGCTTCCACAAGCTGCAATAGTTTCTGAGTCAGATCCAAAAGCTGTATCTAAGTCCCATCTGTTGAGGATGAATGAAAATGGACAACACAGATGGAACATTATGGTAAGAACACAACTATTGTTTTACATTGTATTTTCTATGTTGAATGTTTTCTGTGATTTGTGATTCAGAGAAATGGGATTCAGTCAACTGGAGTTTCATTCAAATGTTTTTTCAGTCAATTACTTTTCAGTCACATGGGTATTTGGTCAATTGATTTTCAGTCAAATTGTTGCAATTTCATTTATTAATAGTATACCATAGATAGATAGAGCAATAGATTATATGACTTAAACATAAGTGGTTGAGAATTCACAAGCTTCCTCTGTCTAGTAGAGACATAGGTGCCAGGCCAGGGGTATATTTGCAGTTCCCCATCCACTGATTCAAATTTAAGTGTCGGGCTCTACATGGTAATAGGTTTGGTTTGCAATTTGATGGACTCCAATATGGTAAAGAAGTTGTGTTTTTAAATGTCCATTTAGAAGGGATACTGAATGGCAGTGGGTTAAAAGTAGGATACATAGGAAGTTCGAAGATGGTACCCACTTTTTGGATGGCCGTAGTTGCCATCCCCCATTTACTCAAAGCATTACCTAATGGAGAACTACTATGAGTCAAAAGGCTTTGTAGTGATAATAATGATGAGGTAAATAGGGAATTACAAACAACTGCTACCATGTTTATTGAGAGGGACTATAGTAGGGATTTAGTAATGGCCTCTTTGGAAAGAGTACGACAAACTAATGATGGGTCAGTTAAGTATATTAATAATTATAAATATAATGCAATAAATAGAAATAGACCCGTCAATGATCAGAAAATATATGTAGTTACCACATATGACTTAAGTGAGCAAGTTATAAAAATTATAAAGCATTAGTGGGGCTTTCTATTTCAGTTTAAATAATTTTCTAATGGTTTATACAGGACTCCTATGTTCTCCTTCCATAGATTAAAAAGTATAAAAGACATGATTGTTCATAGTAGATTTATTATTCCCACTAACAAAATACAAAGGGAGCTTGTACAAATGGGATCATTTGCTAGTGGCAAGTACAAAGTTTATAGTTAAGGGTTTTTAATAAAATTAATGGGATAAGTTTTAAAGTGAATGATAGATTTGTTTGTGAAGGTATTGTGTATGCGAAGGTATTGTGTATGCATTGAAGTGCCCGTGTAATATGTTTTATACTGGGGAAAGCAAGAGGACTTTCAAGTTAAGATTGCAAGAACATTTAAGAGATATAAAAATGGGAAACTTGAAAGTCCTCTTGCAATGCATTTTAAACAGTACCATAATGGTGATCCGGGGATCTTCAGGGTACAATTTTGGAAAAGGTTAATGTACGAGATGAATGTACAGAGATTATGAAAAAAAATTCTGTAGAAGGAAACTCTATTTATTCTTAACTATAGTACCCTGACCCCTGCTGGTATAAATGTGAATTGTAACTGGAAGGTTTTGATTTAATTGAGTATTTAAATGTAATTATTTAACTACATGTGATTTAATTACATGTATGTAATTAAGTTTGAAAGGATGGTATATAAGATGTTTGGAATTGTGTGAAGTTTTTAACTCCTTCAAAGGCATCTTTGCTGAGGCACTAGAAGTGTTTTAATAAATTTTTATGTCAGAGTTTCGATTCACTTGTCTTTGGTCATTTTATTATTTTTACTTTTAGTAGTTGTTTAAGGATAGGGAACATCTCTGCTTCACATGGATGAGAAGCCTGTACCTGGAAAGGGGCAACCTCTGAGAACTTATCTATCCCTCCATGATGTCTTAGTTATGCTTCAGAGGAAGTTTAAGTCCCTTGATTGAGTGTTTTGGTTGCTGTTTGTTTTGCCAATGTGCAACAGGATCATTAATGCTGGATCAGAAGATGCTTTATAAACCAGGCATAGTTCAAGTCTCAGCAGCCTGTATTTGACTGAGTATAAGGACAAGGCTTTGAGGCAGTCCACATAGAACTTGTTTTCTACACCATGTATTCTTTTTGTTAGGAACCTCTGTAGACACACTAGTTGTTGCATGTGCCTGGTTAGGTACATACTAAAGGGGCATTGCACTCAATGATTGGTCCTATGAGGGTAGAGTATAATGGAACAGTGACATCTTTGGACCTGGATGCCATACCCTTGCTTATAAGCGTACCTCTCAGCTGCACAGCATTTCACAGAATGTCCAGATGTTTCCCTCATGGTTTTGCTCTGTTCCTTATAAAATTTGCGGTTTTCTTTCAAATCATTGAGGATTGAAATCAATAAATAAAGACAAATGTTTGAATTTCAGACTTTATATCCTTCAGAAAATGTATGCTAATTCAAAACCTGTTATTCTAGCAACCTTTTTAAGTTTATTAGAGTAATATTTGAAACGTTGCTATTTTTAGGCCTTTGTCCCCACCGTTATTTTGACTTTGTCTAAATTTCTTGTGGTAAGAGGTTTAGAGATATGCTTATAAACTGTGTGACATAGAATGAGTTCCTTGCTGCCATGACACACAATTGTCAAAGGTCAAGCTGCTGTCTACATGCATTATGAAATCCTTGACTACTGGGTTTACTCTTGGGGTGTACTATCAATTTAGTATTTTGCAGTGGTGGCCATCTTTCCAAAAGCAACTATTATGCACTTTTTGACACTGAATTTTAGACCATGACTCTGCCATCAATTATTAGTCTCTGTCAGGCCTTCTTGGAGTGAATTTCCATCTTGGGGGAAATTTGTGACTATACCTAATTTGTAATCATCTGCAAACTTGGTCAACCAGAGGCTTTTAGTTTTAGGCTTGACTTCAGAAAGTAGATACCAAATAGGAGTGGCCTCAGCATTGAACCTGTGACTGGCCTTTTCATGGAGGCAGACTCCCCAGTTCTATCTTCTTGGGTCCTATCTGTGAACTAGCTGGCTGTCCAGTAGATGTAGAGGTTTATGCTAATTTAGTAAACTTGTCTACAATGCCAGAGTCCGGTATTGTGTCAGATGCCTTGGCCAGGTCAAGATAGGCAACATGCACTGCTCAGCTCTCATCCATTGCTTTTATGACCTTCTCAAAGAAATCTACCAGGTAAAGTAGACATGACCTGCACTTGATGAACCTGAAATGAGTTGGGTCCAATGTCTGCAGGTTTTCTATATCTTCCCATGGCAAATAAATTATTAAATTATGCATTTAATTCACAATAAAATCACAAGCTTTTGCAAACTAATTATTTATCAGGTAAAAATCACAGACAATCAGAAATACATTTAAATAGTTAATTTTTCATCTCATGATTAATGACATAATTTCCAAATAAATACATACTAATTTAATACTTGGCTTTGTTATTTTTCTTTCAAGATCAGTTTGATACATATACTGACATTTAAACCAGGATGCAAATGTGCTCTAAACTTACTTATCCATTTAAATTCCTCTTTTTCAGTTGCAGTCCATATGTTACCACCACAATGCTTTCATCAATTAGTTATAGAACAGCAAACGAAAGTTACACCTCTCATTAATCTCTTTAATATGTTTATACAGTGCATTTATTTCAGTATGCCTTCTAATATCTGATAGATGATCCCCTACATGTTATTTTAGCATTCTCTTAGTTTTTCCTCTAAAATGTGGAATGTAATACATGGGTAACAATATAAATAAGATTTTACTATTACAGTCAGCAAAAAACACTTAAAATATTTTTGTTATAAGATGCTTAATAATGTTTTCTTTATTAATATACTTACAAAATACACATTTAGTGCATGGATATGTTCCCCTTCTCTGATTTTTCCTTTCATTATTATATTTAACCTTCTTTCTATAACATAGTGTTTTTAGTGATTGTAACCTCTTAAAACAGAAACTTGGGACATCTGGCATAACTTGTTTCAGTCGTGTCACATTATTTAAAGTGTGCCAATGCTTGCACATAATTTCTAAGTCTTTATCACTATAACTGTCATATATTAAATGACATGTAGCCTTCTGCATCTTTCTCACATTTTTCTCCGCATCAAGTTGTTTTAAAAACATTAGCCTTACACATGCATGTCACTCATTTTTATGTTTTTCTTTCTGCTGGACCATCTTAGTTTTATCATATGCTCTCTTAAAAAAAGTACATACTCATACAAATACATGTATATATTTTTTTTCTCATAAGCAATAGTAAGCATCAGGCTTTCCTCTGTCTGTAATACAATAAATCTATGGTCCCACATGACAATACTTTCTTAAAGATTAAGAAATCAAGAGTTCCAGTGAAATAGTTAATAAAGTCTATCTGCCTGCATTTAGAAAAAACACATCATTGACAAACTTTTTATAAAAAATAAAATAAGATAAATGTTCATTATTTGCTGTGAATATAGATTTTTCTCACATTGTCATTGTAATGTCTGCATATGTGTATGCTACAGGCATCCTCATTGCTACTTCTTTCTTTGTTTATAAACTTGTTCCTGAAACAAAATACATTATCCTCTAAAACTAGTTGCATCATTGCACAGATACTGTTAATATTAGATATAGTGGGACAATTTACAGCTACGGTTCTGATAGTTGCTTTAATACCACATTCATTAGGAACTGAAGTAACCAATGAATCCACATCTAATGTTACCATACAATACTTTTCTAAAGTATTAATTTCATGCTATTGGTGTAATTGTTTTAAAAATCAGTTGTTTCTCTAAGATAACTAGGCAAGGCATTTATTAACTCATTATTTTATGCTCAAGATAGTTCATAGGTTATAGGTTCATAGGTTCATACTAGGCTGTCTGCCCGAGGGCATTTACAAGCCTAGCCCATCGTTTTGTGGCTTACGCCACCCCTTTAGTATGGGGAACTATACCCATTATTTTGCTGTGCCTCTGTCGAGCAGTGACACTGAGGTTATCCCTGGGGTATATCTGTGATCTCCCATCCATTGGTCAAGATTTCTCTTGAACAAGGCCAGCGAGGTGCTCTGCCTCACATGTACCGGGATTTTGTTCCACAGCATAGGGAGTCTTTGGGTGATGAATCTATCCCTCCAGCACGTTCTATTAATAGCCGTGTCAAGGTTTAAGTCTCCCGCCCTTGTGGCTCTGATGGATCTAGATTTTTTGAGGTGAAGCATATTCATCAAATCTGGGTTTGACATGGCCTTGTATGTTAGGCAAAGGTCACCTCTGAGCAAGCGGTAAGCAACTGAATAGAGCTGGAGTTCTTTCAGTCGGGCAGCATAGGACAGATTTTTGAGACCCTTTATCCTTTTGGTGAGGAACTTTTGTGGCCTCTCCAGCTGCTGCAAGTGTCGGGTCAGATACATTCCGAATGGGGCATTGTACTCAATCATTGGTCTGATGAGTGATGAGTAAAGGGAGACTATGACCTCCTTGATCTAGATGAGAATCCCTTCATGATAAGGTGGGCAATGTAGAAGGTCTTCCTAACTACTTTAGCTACATGGGTGTCGAATGACAGACTACTATCAACCTGGGTCCCCAGGTCCCTGATAACTTCTTCTGTGCTCAGTGGATTGCCACCTATTTGGTAGCTAGGGGTAACCTTGTTTTTCCCGAAGGGTATGACTATGCATTTTTTGGCATTTAACTTTAGGCCGTGGCTCTGGCACCAGTTATCCGTTTCTGTGAGACCCTTCTGAAGGATATCTGTATCAGATGTGTTTTCTACTATGGCCCAGTTTGCAGTCATCTGCAAACTTTGTCAGCCATAACCCTCCTGTGTTTGCTTGTACTTCGGAAAAGTAGATGCCAAACAAGAGTGGGCCCAGGACTGAGCCCTGTGGGACTTCACTTGTGACAGGCTTTGAGTCTGACATGGCGCCAGCAACTCTGACCCTGTGGGTTCTGTCACTCAGCCAGTTTGCAACCCATCTTGTGATGTATGGGTTGACATTTAAGCTGATGAGTTTTTCAATGATACCCGAGTGGGGTATTGTATCGAAGGCCTTAGCCAGATCGAGGTAGGCTGTATGGACTGCCTTTCCCTCATCAATGGCTTTGGTGACTGTTTCGAAAAAGTCAACCAAGTTTAAAAGGCATGATCTGCCTTTGACAAAGCCAAACTGGGTTGGATATAAAGTCTGCAAATTCCCTATGTCTTTATTTATGAGGTCCATTATGATCCTCTCCATGGCTTTGCAGATAAGGCTTGTCAAGCTAATGGGCCGGTAATTTCCAGGGTCGGTGGAGGCACCGCCTTTGTGAAGTGGTACCACAGTTGCAGTGCGCCACTCCTGGGTGCGTATCCAGAGGTAAGACTTTGATTAAACAGCTGTCCTAGCTGTGGGTTTAATTCCTCATTGAGTTCATGGAGCACACAGCCGGGGACACCATCAGGTCCCATGGATGCTGTGTTTTTTGCTTTGGAGAGAGCAGTTCTCACTTGGGCGCTGGAGATGTTTGGGGGGCTGCAATCGTTTGGTACAGATATCTCTCCTTTTGGGGGGGAGGGGGGGGAGAAGTTTGCACTGAACCTGTCAGCCAGTATGTTGGCAATGTCTGTAGGATCAGTAATCTTCACATCATTTTGAACTAGCTCTGAGCATATCTGGGAGTTTCCTCCCAGGTTTCTAACATAGCTAAAGAAGGCCTTATGATTGTCTTTTGAGTCTTTAGCTATTTTTCTCTCGAAATTTGCTTTGGATGATTTTATGAGAGCTCTTAGTTTTTTACTTATAGTGATCAAGGGTGTCTTACCTTTTAAGGATTTTGCTCTATCTTGTAGTAGCTTCCTCCTTTTGTTGTAGAGTTTGTTTATGGCTGGGGTCCACCAGACTGGACGCTTGCCTTTGGTACAAAGAGTCTTTGTTTTGCTTGGGATTGCCTTATCCATGCAGTCCTGCAGGTGCTGGTAGAAGGCATTTGTAAGTGATTCAGCGGCTTGAGTACTGTTTTCCACCGGCTCGGGGCCTTAAAGGAGACCACACTAGTCTTTAGAAGTGTGAAGTCGGCTTTTGAGAAGTTCTTTACTGTGGTCTTTTTTATTTCAGGTGGGGGTGGGATGAGGACCTCCAGCGAGATTAGTTTGTGGTCTGATCTCACCAGTGAGGGGTACACCTCCGGTGTTGAACATTGTGCTCCCATGTTCGTGATGATGAGATCAAGTATGTTATCTCCTCTTGTGGGGATGGTGACTAGTTGTTCCATGGCATTTGAGTTTATGAATTCCAGGAACTTTTGGGCTAGGGTGTTTGGGCTTGAGTAGTGTTCCCAGTCTATATTAGGGTAATTGAAGTCACCTAGTATGATGGTGTTTGGTGATACAATTATCCCCTCTAGTGTTTTCAGGAAGGCCATGCGAGGTTCCTGAGTTTGTGAGGGTGGCCTGTAACATGCTACAATTTGCAGAGCAGTCTTGCCTATGGTTAATTGCACCTGGATGGTCTCCGATGCATCGTGCGTTGCCACCAGTCTTGAGGTGTGGGTGTCCTTGATGAATATGGATACCCCCCCTCCTTTCTTGGTATTGTCCGGATTTTGGGGCCGGAACGCATGATATGAGGTAAAACCTGATAGCGCTGGGGTGCTCTCAGGAGCCTTGAACCAGGTTTCTGTCACAGCACAGACATCGATGTTCTCCATACTGAGAAGGGCCTCGAGTGCGTGCATTTTGAGATTTAGACTTCTGGCATTGAGCAGCATTACCCTTAGTTTTTTTCCTTTTTTGTGTTCTAGGGTGGTAGTTAGAAAATAGGTTCAGTTAACCATCCTTGAGCAGAGACAATCGGTCTTAGGGGAGGTCTTTGCTCACTCTTATAAATTTTTGGTATTCTTTAGAAAATAGGAATTCTCAGATATTATACAGAAATATTCCTGAGCTTCCAGCATTATTTTACCATTTAAATGCATTATATATTTTGTTATGTGCATGCATAATAATTTGCTCAACATCTCTCCTCACCAAAGGTTTATAATTAATGTTCATGGTTACTAATTCATACATGCTTTCATTATAACATTGTTTATCAGCACTACTATCCCACCACCTTTATTTGCATTTTTAATCACTATATTTGTATGTGCTATTAATAACTGTAAATCTTATTTTTCTTTAATATTTAAATTAAAATAACTTTTTTACCTCTCTTTCCATAAAATAATTCATAAAAGTCATTTTCACATGCTGTCTTGGAGGCCTGTATCAGCAGATTACTTGTTGGTACAAAAGTATTTGCTCTCCTTCAAGCAGGCAAATCATGAACATCATTATCTCCAGATATTTCCCATAGATTAAGTTGATGCGTAAATATTTTATGTCACTTACTTCACTTGAAATATCACCATTAGTGACTGGTATAAATGTTAATCTACTATTTAACAAAACTATCTCATCTCTTGTTAGGTCATATTTAGACAAGTTATATACAGTGTTACTATCTATCTTCTTTATTTCCTTGAACGACTCCTTGTAATAGGGCCTTTAAAGCTTCTCCCTTTGCTGCTCCCCCCTCTCCTCTTTCCTGCTGCAACTTTAATTGTCCCTCCATGGCAGGGAGAATGGGGCTTGTTGAAGGAGAGGATACTCTAAAGGTCCGAACACAGTCTCTGTAACCGGATCAGCCTTGGTTCTTTCATTATTATTGGGCAACTCAGCAGCAATCTCAGCTGCTGCTGACAATTCTGTCATTCCAGTCTCTTAGTAAACATATGACCCTTTTTGAAATCTTCCATATCCCATGCTATCTTATGTTTCTTTGCTACAATTAAATGTTGTTCAGTGCCATTTGATTTTATATTATATTTATTGTCAGACTAAATTTATCGGTAACATTGGTCCTGTTTTGTGCTCTACATTTAAAATATCCATGTTTATTCTTTCCATAGCTTTATATGTTGGACTAATCAAGCTTATGGGTTGAGAGTTGCTCGCATCCAATGATGACTCTTTTTTGCGCAGCCAGATAACCGTTGCATTCCTCCATTCACTCGGCACAAAGCCTGTTTGGAAGCTGTTTTTAAATAGTAATCCTAGTGGGCCCAATAGTTTATGTTTTGTGGTATTGAGGAGATATCCTTGGATATTGCTGGGGCTGATCGATGCAGTAGTCGGCATGGGAACAGTGCCTTGAAGATCTGTTCTCCTGTGATAGTTAGAGGAGTTTTGGTTGCGGGCATTTTCTGAGGAGCATAGGAGGGGTAAAAATTAGAGCTAAATTTGTTAGCCAGTAGATTTCCTATATCTTCTGGCTCAGTATAGGTTGCACTATTTACAATTAATTCAGGGCATGTTGTACACTATCCTTGAGTTTGTGGACATAGCCAAAGAAAGCTTTGTGATTGTCCTTGGCCTAAGAAGCTATTTTTATCTAAAATTTTACTTTGGTAGACTTGATTAGCTACCTAAGATGCTTGTTAAGATTGATGACAGAGTTATTACCTTTGCTCATCCTAAATTTTGTGGTGATTTTCTTCCTTTTGTAATTCAACCTATTGATGTTAGGATTTTGCCAGGATGGCTTATTTCAGCAATTTACATACAGCTGTTTCATGAAAAATGGTAAATAGTAGTAATAATCCATTGTGCGTAATGAAAAGTGGTAGAAAATGAAACCCAGTGGTCATATAATGTGAAGACAAGCAATCAATATGACAAAGGAAAAAAGACACAAGGATATTGGGATACTGGTATGTCTGGTATGAGTTGCTGGTTATCATTAGTACAAAACAAGACATTATCCCTGTACTCTTTCATACAGGGTTACCACCTGTCCCTGTTAATGCAGGACAGGCCCTATTTTGTCATTTGTGTCTTGCAAAAAAAAAAAAAAATCAAAGAAAATGTCAAATGTTCTGAGATTTTAAAACAAAAATATCTCCTAAGTTTCCTCTAATAGTTGTACAAAACAATTATGTTTTTCATCTAGATTACCTTAATATAATGTGAAGCAATATAAATAACTGAAACTGCTTTTATTTTTGGCAACATAGTGAACTTCAGCTCTTTGAGCTGGTTGTCAGTATGATTTGTCCTGCATAATTGCAGATTTCCATAATATGTCCCACGTTGGACGTCTAAAAAGGTGACAACCTTATTTTCATTGTTACACAGGGAACAAGAGCAAGTCTAAAGCAATATGTCCATTTTCAGCAGATCTTATCTTCTCGTAGATGCAGACATGACAGATGCTGTTTCAAGGAGAACAAAATGAGCCTGGTCTTCAATACCAGCTAGTATAAAAATAAATTAGAAAATGTCATGCCATCTTAAAAAAAGGAGACAAATATATGCTGTGCCAAAGGCATTTCTGTACATCACAATAGCACTGTAGATTGAAATGTTCACTTTGTGTGCTGTTTCATACCTCATATTAAAAAGAAAAATGAAGACCTGGATCCAAATGATGACATGTATATGCTAAAGAAATGCTTGTATTATTTACAGCTATTGCCTAGTAAAGCCACAACAAATATTAATATGCAGACTATTACCAAACTGTGCACAGATGTATGTTTGAACCGTTATAATCTGTAAGCCACACTATTGTACTTGATAAGTCTTGGTTATTACTGTTTCAATCTAGACTACTAGTTTAACTTTGTTTTATTATAAAGTAGCATTTCTTGTAAAACTCATGTTAAGCCGTAATATTATCCACAGATGTACAGAATTCACCTGGGCTTAAGCTATAACATTTGACACAGCTATACAGAACACATCCAGACTTGCACCTTGACATATTTTGTTATTCTAGACAGCAAACACTTCACTTTTCAGTAAAAATTAATAAGTTAATTTCCAGCCAGAAAATGACAGGCTGATTTTGCTAAAAATAAAAATGCATATGGCAGCAACAGCTAAAATAAAGAGTTCAGTCTTTTAGTTGCACAAAGGGCAATACTCAGACCAGGTGTCAATGAACAAACAACATAGGTGCCAACTGTCCCAAATGCATCTCTGGGTTCTAAGTCAGCAATAAATGAAAATCTTAACAACAATCTTTATTTTGAATCAGTCATAAAAATTTTTAATTGAGCGCTTTGCTTTCTTTCACATCCCATGAACTTCATCAGAACAGTACATCCCAACAACAAAATCATTTAAATAATGTGATGGGAAAAACTCTTTAAATCATTGTCATTTCTTTTCAGTATAGGTTTGATAAGCAGTTGTTCATTTAAACTAGGAAAAACATCCACATATAACAGAATTTGCCAGAACAATTCCTTAGGGGTATCTTCCCAGTCATCACCCTAAAATCTTTTGGAGCCTTTTCCAAAATAAAAATGTAAATTTCTTGAAAGCACTACACAAAATAGAATTTTTGTTGAGTGCATTGTTGTTGAAAGATTAATAAATAAACATGGGAGATTCCATCAGTTTACATATATCTGGGTATACTTCTACCCCAGTTTTTAGAAATAATCGAATGTACCTCCCTGGAGTCTACCAACTAATATAAAATCATAATGGGTAAAGTTCAAAAGCATTATTACCTAATTTATGGTTATAAATAGGTTTCCTTAAAATGGGAGCATATCTCTCTATTGTTCATTACAAAACTGTTAATGTGTAGAAAGGAGAGGAAATTTGAGTAGGATAAAAGTGAATATCAGGAGGGTAAAGTTTATGCTGTCCCCAAGTCTGTTGAAAATTGTTTGGTAACTGGTTAATCACCTCATTGTGAGAACAGTGTACAGTATACTGATGAGAATGAGGTATTTATATCTATATCAGTAAAACAAAGTTCCTTTTCTGGAGAGATCACCAGACTCGTAAACATAACAAATGCATATTCAGCATATTAACAGCAGAGATGGAACCAGAATGTTGCCCAATCATGTAGGAAGATGTGTCCGAAAACTCATTGCTGGTTTCTCATTCAACTAGTATATTTTAAGAAACAACTGTGTGGACTTTGTGACCAGTTCAGATTTCAAAATATTTAATTTTATTATTATTAATGTCACTGATGTACAGCAACAGATTTTTAAGTAGGGATTTATTTTTAATCTCACCCATAGATCGAATTATGTAGATACTATTATCGAACTTGATAAGGAGGGGTGGGGAAGTTCTTATGGAAATGGTTAATTACATAGGCAGAATGTTTAATTTGATTATTTTATTTTGTACTTGCATTTGTTTACCAGAAAAGTCCATCTGGGAACTGAAGAGGCTTATTTTCAGCAGAGGTCCTGGGAGAAAAGCTCCAAAACAATGATAGAAATACATTTTTGACATTTTGTAATAGAAAAACAGCTAATAAATATTATTTGCAAAGTATTTCAAAGTGAATGGTCAACAAACTTTATAAGCATATCAAATTAAGGAAATACATGTTTTCAAGATATTGTGAGTAAAATCAATAATACGATATTAATACACTTGTACAGTAGCCATCGCAGACAGAGCTAGGACTGCATATGTCAAACTCTAGGTGTGATATAGTTGCATAGCTTATTAGTTAGATTTGAATTGTTGCAGGCTATTTAAAAGACTGATGTAGTTAGGAAGTTTGTTCCATACCTTGGAGATGGTGATAGAGAATAGTGAGTCACTGTTATAATTATTTGATTTATCAGCAACAGTTAAAGTTCTGAGGATAATAGTGTACTGTTTGGTATATGCCATTGGATGGGATTTGACGGACAGAGTGTTTTACATGGTCAGTGATGTACTTTATGTGCTGTGAGTAGATGGGAGAAGGTGATGTGTTGAGGATGTTCAAGACAGTTGAGGGTACTGAGTGCCATGCAGTGATGGGAGTCATTTGGGAGGCTGCAGGCACATTTGCTAATTTTGTTGTAGGTACTTTCTAGTTTGTGTTTGGTGGAAGAGTTGAGATTTGTGAATATTGTTGAGGCATATAGGAGGGTTGGAAGGAGAACAGAGCTGGCAGCTATTTTTTACTTTGATCACTTAGCAGGTGCTTTACTCTGTAGAGAGATCCTAGTTTGCAGTGTGTCTTTTTGACTGCAGTATCAATGTGCAGATCAAATTTTAACTTGTTCTCAGTGACAACTCCTAGTAATTTTGTGTTGGTGACATTTTCAGCTTTTGTGTTGCTTGAGTAGATAATAATAAGGTCAGTGTTTTGATTTACATTTTTATAAGGAATAGGATTAGTTTGGTTTTGTTGTTCTATAAGAGCAATTGAGATTTGTTTAATCAGCTCTTTATAGAAGTGAAAACTTACTGTGTGATGATTTCTAAGGTGGGAAAATTTGGGGATGAGCAAACTAAATTTCAGTCATCAGTATATTGTATCATGTTGTCGGGTTTTGATTCCTTGTGCATGTCATTAATAAAGGTATTGAAAGGTACTGGCCAAGTGTGCAGCCTTGGGGGATTCCTGTAGTGATTAGAAGGAAAGTGGAGTGGGACTCATTCCATTTTAGAGACGGGGTGTGATTGTTTAGGTAGCTGGTGAACCAGCTAGTTGAGAGAGTTGGGAGGCCAATGGAGAGGTAGTTAATGTGAGACCATGTTGAAGGCTTTTGACAATTCCAGGAATATGATGGAGACAAACTTACCAGAGTTTTTACTTTGATTCATAGTATCTAGGAAATATAGTAGAGCAGTTTTGGTGCTGTGGTTGTGTTAAAAGCCATGTTGTGTAGGAGAAGGTAATTGGTTTTCAAGTAGAAAAGCTAGGAGTTGCTGATATATGTGTTTTTCAACTACTTGGAGAGGGCAGGAAGGATTGCTATTGGGTGATAGTTTGACAGTTTGGTGGATTTTCCACCTTTGTGTAATGGAATTATGAAGGAAGCTTTCCATGGGGCTGGGATGTAGTTTTCTGTAATGGATCTATTAATTAGGATAGATACATGCGGTGGTGGTGCTGCGGTAGCATTGTCGCCTCACAGGTAGACGTTGCCTGTTCGATTCTCAGTTAGAACATCTTCTGTGTAGCGACATGCATGAATGGGCGTTCCTTCGTTGAAGGTTGTGCGTTAGGCCCAGCAAGCCAGTACGTAAAAATTTACTGCCAATCATTAGCGGACCGGAGTTCCGCTGTGGCGACCCCTAACCGGGAAAAGCCGAAAGACACAAACAAACATGGTAGCAAATGGTGTCACTAGCTATACTGAAGTATTCAGATGGCAGATTGTCAGAAGCTAGTCCTGTGTGTTTCCGTTTTTAATGTATGTGATGGTATTTGTCTGGATGGTTGTTAGACTGAGTTGGAGTGTGGAGCCATGGTCTGTGTAGGGGATTGGATAGGGTGGGTATAGGTTACTATTGTTTAAGTTAAGTATAGTACTAGATATGATGTGTTTGTTGAATTTGTCTGCAGTGATCTGGCTGGTTTCAGATGGGAAAGAATTGAGGGTGGGTTTTCTACCTGTTTTTATGAGGTTGTTTAAATTTTGCCTATATATAAATATATATATATATATATATATACATATATATATATATTTTTTGGTAAGTGTAATATGGTTTGTGGAGAAGATGTTATTTTTATCATAACAAACTTGTGCCTTTGTGCAGTTTTTGAGGTGACAACACATATCTAGTTAGGACTGGGTTCTCTAGTTTTGTGCCATTGTTTCCAGGTGTTGTCTCTGTCTCTCATGAGTTGTATAGTTTAACAAGTTAGCCATGGGGCAGAATTTATTTTCAGTCTGTTACGTATCAGTAATTGGTATAGTATGGTTAAGAAGGAGTTATTGAAGTGACAGACAGCTTTATCTAAAAGCAGATAATTGAAGGGTCCCCGATCACATGGTTTAAGTATGCCATTAAATATGGATTTATCAAAATTTGTTAAGTTTTTCACAGAGTTGAAGTATAGGAGTTTGGGGGGCCTTGTGATATTCTCTGTTGACATAGGTGTGGTAATCATCACTGAGAAAGTCCAGCAGGGTGCTGGCTAGGATAAATGTTTCAGGGTTGATTAACTGATTGAAAGTTTGTGGTCTAGTACGGATGTTTTTATTTTTATTTATTTATTTATTTTTTTATACTTTGTCAAATTGGGTTGGTTGTTCAATCAACTGAGTGAAGTGATAGAGGTTAATATTATGGCAAGTAGATTAGGTTTATTAGAGGTTCAATGTATGTTAAGGTCACCATTTTTGCAATGTCATGTTAACATAGGAAAAGAATATTTTTTACTCCTCCTATCAGGATTATATTAAACTTTACCTAAAGTTTTTGGATGACATCTTTATTCTATGAGGTGGGGATTCAACATGTATTCCCGAGTTTATTAGCTATCTCAATCGGTCCTTCCATTTCTTGAAATTTATTCACCAAATGGAAGTTAGTAAGATCAACTATTTTGATATCACCCTCAGTAAGAAAGTCAATGTTTTTTCTTCTACCATCAACAGATATTACACCTTCTCTAATACATATCTTCACTTCCACAGTGCTCACCCCCTTTCCAAAAGGAAATGTTTGGTGAAAAGTCAATTTGTACGGTTAGCCAGGGTGAAATCTGAGAGGGAAGTGTTTGATGTAGAAAGTAAGAAACTTCAGGATATGTTTTTAGAGAGGGATTATCCTTGGATCTTAGTAAAAACCATCAGTAATGAGGTTTTTAACAACTGGGGGAGATATATTTACCCCTATTGGAAGAAGGGGCTAGGCTGGACAAGGAGAAGGTTACTGTTAGCTGCCTGTCGGGAGCCAGAATCCGCCACATAACACAAGCACCCAGGTCACTCCAGAACAAGTACAAATTTGACTCTGTCATTGTTCATGTTGGTGTTAATGACCTGAGACATACCTCCTTGGACTACATGAAAAGACACATGGAAGAGCTCTCTGATCATGTAGCCCAGGTGGGTATGACCCTGACTCTGAGTAGCATTCTGCCCTCACCAAGAATGATACCGCAGTATAAAGAAAAAATGATCAATTTCAACAATTGGCTAAGCTTCTGGTGTCATTCAAAGGGGATCTAGTGTCTGTCAGCCTGGGACGACATGCTCGACAAGCCTCGTTGCTTAGCAAGAGATGGCTTGCACCTGTCACCCGTAGGCTTTCAAATACTGGCCAAGGTTCCTGCTGCCCCCATAGTGCCTTTTTTAGGTAAGGCTCAAAAGTCAAACCCACCTCCGTAAATACCACAAATAAAAAAAATGAGGGCTATGCTACTCACCGCCAGGAGTTTAAATCTCAAAATGCACGCGCTCGAAGCACTCCTCAGTATGGAGAATGTAGACAACTGTGCAGTAACTGAAACCTGGTTCAAGGCTCCACAGAGCACCCCAGCACTACCGGGCTACAACTCATACCACACATTTCGGCCACAGAACATGGAACAAAACACAAAAGGAGGGGGTGTATCCATATTCATCAAGGACACCTACACCTCCAGGTTAGTGGCACAGCATGATACCTCTGAGATCATCCATGTGCAACTAACATCGAGAAAATCTGCAACGCAAATTGTGGCCTACTACAGATCACCCTCCATGACCCAGGACTACCACTCCGCCTTTCTGGAGACACTGGAAAACATGAAGGTCCTACCGAACACCCTGATAATGGGCGATTTCAGTTACCCTACCGTTAACTGGGAAAACTACTCAAGTACAAACTCCCAGGTCCAGCGCATCCTGGAATTTATCAGCTCAAATGCCCTGGATCAGCTGGTAAACTCCCCTACCAGAGGTGAAAACATATTGGACCTGGTCATCACCAACATGGGCGACAGGTGTTCCGCACCAGAGGTCAACCCATCACTGGTTAGATCAGACCATAAATTAATCACTCTGAGTGTCTACACCACACCACCACCCCCAACCAAGGAAACCACAGTGAAAAACTTTTCTATAGCAAACTTCACCTTGCTTAAGACAGAGGTGGTAAGTTTCATAGCCCCCACACTAAAGGATAACAGTGCCCAAGATGCAGGAACCTTTATAAATGCACTCTATGAGCACCTACAAGGATGCATGGATTGTGCCATCCCTAGCAAAACCAAGACTTACTCCCTTAAGAGAAGGAAACCAGTCTGGTGGACCCCTGCCATAAATAGGCTGTACAATAGAAGGAGGAAACTAGTTCAGAAAAAAAGCAAATCCCAAGAAGGAAAGACATCCCTGATCAGTATCAGTAAGAAACTAAGGTTTCTCATAAAATCATCCAAGGCTAACTTCGAAAGAAAAATAGCCAAGGATTCGAAAGATAACCACAAAGCCTTCTTTAGCTATGTCAAGAATCTAAGTGGCAACTCGCAGATATGCTTTGAGCTAGTGCAAAATAGCACAAAATATACTGAACCTACTGATATTGACAACATCCTGGCAGATAGATTCAGTGCAAACTTCACCCCTCCTCTCAGCCCTAAAAGGGCCCACAACAATACTGGAAAAGTGTAGTGTCCCGGAAATCACAGATGCACAGGTGAAAACAGCCCTTTCAGAAGTCAAAAGCACAGCATCAATGGGGCCAGATGGTGTCCTAGGCTGCATCTTGCACAAACTACAGAATGAACTAACCCCCCACCTAAACACACTGTTCAACCTCAGCCTCTCCACAGGCTACGTGCCCATAGCATGGCACACAGCAATGGTTATTCCGCTCCACAAAGGAGGGGCCACAACTGACCCATAAGCCTGACTAGCCTGGTCTGCAAGGCTATGGAGCGCATCATCATGGAACTCATTAACAAAGACATTGGGAACCTCCAGCCACTTGATCCGACTCGGTTTGGCTTTGTTAAGGGCAGATGATGCCTACTAAACCTGGTTGACTTCTTTGAGACAGTCACCAAGGCCATAGATGAGGGGAAGGTGGTTCACACAGCCTACCTTGACCTTGCCAAGGCTTTTGACACAATTCTCCACTTGGGAATTATAGAAAAACTCACCAGCCTGAACATAAACCCCTATATCACGAGATGGGTTGCCAACTGGCTTACAGACAGAACTCACATGGTAAGAATAGCAGGCTCCAGGTCCGACTCTAAACCAGTCACAAGTAGTGTCCCACAAGGCTCGGTCCTGGGACCCCTACTGTTCAGCATATACTTCTCAGAAGTACAGGCAAACACAGGAGGACTATGGCTAACCAAGTTTGCTGATGACTGCAAACTGGGGGCCATAACTGACTCTCTGGCTGACATGGATATTCTCCAAAAGGGCCTTACTGAGATGGACACCTGGTGTCAAAGTCATGGTCTCAAGCTAAATGCCAAAAAATGCATAGTCATCCCGTTTGGGAAAAACAAAACACCCATGAATTGCCGCATAGATGGCAGCCCCCTTAATACAGAAGAGGTAATAAGAGATCTGGGGACCCAGGTAGATAGCAATCTCTCCTTTGACAATCATATTGCCAAAGTAGTTAGGAAATTCTTCTGTGTAGCCCATCTAATTACTAAAGGGTTCGAATCTGGAAATAAAGAGGTTATAGTGCCCCTCTACTCGTCACTCATCAGACCCATCATAGAGTACAATGCCCCATTTGGGATGTACCTCACAAGACACTTCCAATAGCTGGAAAGACCACAAAAGTACCTCACCAAGAGAATTACTGGCCTCAAACATATGTCCTGTGCAGCCTGACTGGAAAAACTCCGGCTGTACTCAGTGGCATATCGCTTACTCAGAGGTGATCTCTGCCTGAGTTACAAAGCCATGTCCAACTCAGAATTGATAGACATGCTCCACCTAAAGAAATCCAAGTCACTGCGAGCCACTCGCTCTACTGAGCTAAACCTCACCACAACAATAAATAGAACATGCTGGAGGGATAGATTCCTGTCACAGAGACTCCCCATGCTTTGGAACAAAATTCCTAACTACATTAGGCAGACCCCCTCACTAAGACTCTTCAATAGAAACCTTGACGAGTGGATGAGTAACAAAAAATATACCCCTGGGATCACTTAATTGGCTCTTCTTGACAGAGGCTCAGTTAATTAATCAATAGGGTGGTGAAAGCTGACACACTCTGGCTAGGCTTATAATAGCCTAGTACCTACCTATGAACCTATGAACCTATGTGATAGAAGCAACAGAAAACCTACAAACAGTAATATTTATGAGAGGAATATGGAGGGAGAAGGTGAGAAAATTGTGGTGCCCAGACCTAAATTTACTTACAAAAGAGCTCCCAGCTTTAAAAAAAAACACGTTAGGTTCTAATAAGGGGAACAACAGATCTAATAAGGGTACCAAAAATGTGGTAGTTTTGCTCAATGTAAATATATTCTTGATAAACCAATTATTCAGTTGAACAACCCAGCTAAAACCATTATACACTCTTAGGCCAGTAATTGTTTGAGCAAGGAAGTGGTATATTTGGCTATCTGTGTTACCTGCCCAGCTTTGGCAAGACCAAAAGGTATTCTGAAAAGAGAATCTATAAGCAAAACTATGACATAGTGACACAAAATCTGAATAATGCTTTACTTAAACATTCTGCTGTGTGCTCCAGTTTCAAACATTTCTTATATTCGGTACTTTTCTGTTAACTGGGCAACACGTTTAACGCCATTGTTCATCTGTAATCCAGTTCTTATAATGTCTGCTAACCACATATATGTAAAAAGTATTTCTTTTAATAATATATTGCAAAAAATATGTTAAATTGTACACGTATTTGTTTAACAGACGTCTTTAGCTAGTACATTACAATTGAACGATGGTGTTGAAAATGTTGCCTGATAACTTACAAAAACAGAAAGTAAAAAACTCAATACATTCATCAAAATCAGATAACATGTTTTTTTTAAATACTCATAATATGCATATCTATATCTATATATATATATATATATATATATATATATATATATATATATATATATATGTATACATACACACACCACATTAATTGTATACAATGAACTGTTTTCCTTTGAACTGACTTACTTTAAATTTCCTTCAAGCAGTTGTCAAGTCATGATCTGATTGGGTATCGCACACCACACGTCTGTGCCAAGCCTCTATCACTCCCTTCCCCATTCATTTTGCTGGCTTCATATAAGTAATGTAGTTTGACATCGACTTACTTATAAAAAAGAAATATTTTATTTTGTTTTAAATCAGATTAAAATGTGAGGTACTTGCTATGACTACTGGTACAGTACATCGGAGCCGCTTTTATTTTGTGTTTACAATGAGGGACAGCGTGAGTGTATTTCAACCGCAAAATGTACAAACTGCAGATTTTGCATGAAATGTGATATGTACCTAGACTGTATTACATTTGTAACCAGAACTACAGGATGTCTGTTCTCCTTGATGTAGAATAGGAAGATGTTTTGGTACTTGTCGCCTCACAGCAAGACGTTGTCCCGTTCAGTTCTCAGCTAGAGCGTCTTCTGTGTAGAGGCATACGTGAATGGACGTGCCTTCGTTGAAGGCTGTGCATCAGGGCTGGTAACTCAGCACGTAAAAATCCACTACCAAACATTAGCGGACCGGAGTTCTGCTGTGGCGACCCCTAACCGGGATAAGCCGAAAGACACAACAACATACAGAATGGGGAAAAGCAGCCCTTGTAAACTATAGGTATTTGTCAGTCTCTGTTGCTGTTACTAGAGAACCCTTTTTTTCTTAAGGTGTATAATTGGAAGAAGCTTTTTTTTTAAAAAAATATAATTCATTTAATTATTTCACACACCTGTTAATATTAACAGGAAAAATACATGGTTTCACATTACATTTGGAGCTCAGCTACCGCATTTCAACTGTTTCCTGATAATGGAAAACGAAGCGAAAACAATATATTCTGTACTTGAAATAGTCATTCCAAACCTGGGGGGGGGGGGGTAGGGGACATAGAAGAACCAACTTGAATTGAGGATGTTAAGTTGGCAGATTAAATTAGATGCTACACACACACCCCAGCGAGAGCTTGCCCCCTAAAACCTGTGTTAAAACAAAAGGCCAACAGATATTAAGGTATTTTCCTGTTTAATATTGTTCATCTTTAATTGTATCTCATTTTTATATTTTTTCATCACAGTTTTATAGTTTTACAGTTCATTTATTATAGAATTGAATCAATAATGAAAAGTTCTTTAATTTTAAAGAATGTTTAGCACTTTTTACCTAAAATTAATATATTAAATACGTTTGAAAAGTGTTGTATTTTTAGGAAGTGGTTTTGTAGTTAGCTATGTACATTCATATACCATATGTTTACACTGTGACATTTTTAAGAGGTGATTAATTGTGCTCATTTACTTAAAAAAGGCATTAATTGGAGCATCATGGGATATAAATTGATCACTGAATATTGGTATTTTGTATTGTGAAGTTGCTTTTTATCTAAGACAAAAATCTGTTTGTACTTTTCCTAAGCTTAAATAAAGTGGTTTGTGGTGTTTTAACTTTATATTTGTGCAGTTCCTTTCTAGAGTTAGGTATCGCCAACAGCTGGAAGTTTTTTCATTTCAAGTGGTGTTTTTTCATTTCAGGTGTTTTTTTTTTCCGGACTGTTTCTCCCTCTATTCATTTTGGTCACCAAGAAGGATGGTTTCTTGGTTGAAAGTAGATGATAAATAGCTATGTATATTTTTGGTAGTATTGGCATTTTTGCAGGAGAAATGTAGGCAGCTACAAGGATTATGGATTTCTGATTGTTTAAGTGAAGTTTGACTATTAGTGTAATAGTTGGGAGGTGGGTATGGATTTGTAAGGCGTCTTGAAAGATAATAGCCATGCACCTAGCACATTTATCTATACTGTCTTTCCTAATGAAGATGTAACTTGGAGGAATGATTTCTTCATCTTTAATTGTGGGTCTTAACCAGGCTTCATGTGATAACTAGGATGTGGGGATGATGGAATTCTATCCTGTGTGAAGTTCATGTATCTTATTTCAGATGCTGCAGGCACCGAAATTATATATTTGTAGACTGGAGGAAGAAACTGGGTTTTGCTGTGTTCTATAGGATTGCTTGCTGAGGAGGGAAGTTTTTATGAAGGGGATTTGTGTGGATTGAATGTTGGGTTTGTTTAGGTAGGGCCAGTGGTTGGCCAGGGTTAGGATGAACATCTCTCTCTTTTAGTTTATTGGGGTAGATGATGAGTTTTTCAGGTTATGGAGAATTAGTTTTGGTATTTTTATTGCACTGGAGTGTGGTGTTTTGTATTTGGTGCAGGTTAGTGATGCATGTTTTTTGAGTAAGATTTTGTCGATGCTGAGGAGGGATGGTGTAGGGCATGATTCTTAAGTAAATAGGCTTAGGATGGCTAAAGTTCCTGTTAGGGGAAGTAGATGTATATGCATGTTGGAAGGTATAAAGTAGTTTTATAGAAGAGTGTAGAGAGGAAATGGAAGGATGAAAACTGCAAAAAAATGTTGGGAATCACCTATTGGGGAGAGGTTTGATAAGAGAAAGATGGAGAGAAAGATTGCTGTTTTCTGATTTGTAACAATTTGGTTATTTATTAGGTTTTAATTGATTGGCTATATTGACTGGTATGGGTAGTCAAAAGTTAGGTGATACTTTTTGGCCAATAAATTTAATGATATGGAGGTTGGTGGGAAGCATAGTGAAGCCACTAGTAGTGTGGCCAAGCAGAGTAGTACTAGTTCCCAGCGAAGAATCAGGTCCTTTGAGATGGAAATGTATGTAAAACTATCCATTTATTCATCAGCAGTCTAATCAAAATCTAATGTTAAATAATTTAATAGGCACTTACGTATTATCGCAGCCACATTCCTAACATAAGTAGCGTCTGTTTTCCCAGCCCTTCTCCTGCCGAAAAATGTTCATATGTAAGTACCCTGACATATCGTACAACATAACCTGATTTAAATTAAGTGGTTATTGGACTCCAGTCTCTGAAAGAGGAACAGCTTCTGTTAAATGACGTTTGGGCTTCGTTTACAACCTGTTCAGTGCTTTATCCAAAGCTTTGACATTGTGCACAGCCTTACAAAGTAAACTTTCTACAATTATCCATTGACATACAGATTGTTTTACAAACGTAGAACTCCATATATGTGTGCACATATTTATTTCAATGTAAATGTTATTAACTTAGCGATACATATGTCATCAGTCTCTGTTGCTGCCATCTCGGATGGATTATCCTCTTGAATATGGCACTCCTGTTTATTTGCAGATACTGCAATAAGATACTTATATCTGAATGTTGAATGTTTTGTCAAATGTCATTTTAGGAGGGCTTGATCTCAGCCATTTATCCATGTATGTGTTTTAATTTTAATGCTGTCCAGGTAAACTGTATGCAGTTGGCTGGCTAATACTTTAAGAGCATTCTGTGTCTGTTGGTTCGGGTTTTTCTGCAGTGGTTACACGTAAAATGTTTTCATAAATGTGACAGGTTAAGCATGACTCAGGAACTGTGTGGTATGTGTATGTTTGCTGTCAACATTATGTTGCAGTAAGTAGTTAAGTAAGTAAGAAACATTGTTTTGTGAAAATAATACAAATTAGAACAAGTTAGGAATGTGGTTGCGATAATACGTAAGTACCATTTAATATTTCGGTTGTTTTTATCAGACTGGTTACAGAGTTACTGCTTGCTATGTTGCTGCTTAGTTTTAGGGAGAAATAGATTGAAATACAGTATATATCTTGAACAGCAGAAAAGTTGTGGGAGACAGCCATCAAATGAAGACAGAGCAACCAATTACAAGATACAGCAGAAATGGTGTGTTTAATGTATTGCTTAGCAGTAAGGTAAGACCTGCTGAGTGTGGGAGATACTGACTCTACTGGCTTACCTAATAACAGTTGGATATAAGCCAGTATTTTCTTGCTGTATTAACGTCTACTCTTGGTTTAAACTTCTCCTAGAGGAGGAATAATTGGTATTGGATAATCCTGTTTGAGAGGTGGCTGGGAGGGATATTCAGACTCCTAGCAGCAGTGGAAGATGGCTAGTACTTCTTTGCTGACCATCTGTATTCCTGGGAAGAATAGCTCCATATCAGTGATCTCTGTGGTAGGATAGTGAGCGATACGATTTTAAGCAGGTACATGTCTCTGAACCTCTTAGCCTAAGAAATCTGGACAAAGCCTGACATAATGGGGGTACAAAAGCCCAAAAATAGGGACAGATTTTAAATATTGGTTTTACAAACTTAAAAAGTGGCTAGAATAACAGGGTTTATGTTAAGATGCATTTCCTAAAGGATATGAAGTCGAAACTCAAATGTATGTCATTATTTGGTGGTTTCATTTCTCAGATCATCCCAGTGATTTGCCAGAAAAGCACAAATTTTATGAGGAACAGACCAAAAATTTGAAAAACTCTGGTAATTCTGTGAAAATCTGGACAGTTGAGAGATATGAGTACAACGCCCCTTTTGGAATGTACCTCACAAGACATCTGCAGCAGCTGGAAAGGCCACAGAAGTACCTCACAAAGAGGATTACTGGCCTCAAACAAATGCCCTACACTGACCACCTCAAAAAACTCCAGCTTTACTCCGTAGCATATCGCCTACTCCGAGGTGATATCTGCCTAACATATAAAGCTATGTCAAACCCAGAGCTGTTGGACATGCTACACCTAAAGAAATCCCAATCACTCCGAGCTACACACTCTAGGGACCTAAACCTTGTCACCACAATAAACAGGACAAACTGGAGGGATAGATTCCTGTCCCAGAGACTTCCTATACTCTGGAGCAAGCTACCCATCTATGTCAAGCAAAGTTCTTCATTAGCACTCTTCAAGAAAAATCTTGATGAGTGGATGGGAAATAGGAAATACACCCCAGGGATCACTTCTGTGTCTCTGCTGGACAGTGGCACAGGATAATAACTTTCTTGGGTGGCGTAAGCTATGGAACCTTGCTGGCTAGGCTTACGTAGGCCCTTGGGCCGATGCCGTTGTACCTACCTATGAACCTATGAGCAGGTAATACTATTACGATGGATGGTATGGGGTGGGTGAATGTGTGAACACTGCCTGGTATGTAGCTGTGTGTTTAAGCAGGTTTGTGATGTCATTAAAAAGTGGGAGGAGAGCAGTGGGATTAAATGTGTGGATCTGGGGGGGTGGTTGGAGAATTGGGGTTTGGAGGAGAACAAAGCAGGCCACACCTCCCATGTTAGCAGGAGACAATCAGTCTGAGCCTTCTCAAACCCAGTGGTTCTGCATACCCAGCCCAACAAAGGTAAACAAATGGCCTGAGGCAGAGTGAGGGAACACCACTGTAATCTAGTAATAAGACAAATTCTGCAGAGTGGGAGCAGTACAGCTACACTGATGTACCACTGGGTTGGTGAACAAAGATGCTGAAATGTGAAGGCAGCCCACACAGGGAGAGTTTACATCAGTCAAAAACACAAGTAAGCAATGCATGCCCCCTGTACATGCAGTCTTGGCTGTGGCAATCTTCTTATTACTCAAGCTCTATGAAATAGGATACAGAAACAGCTACTGCAATTGCTTGAAATATTTAGAGCAGTAGAGAGGCAGAGAGGGGTTAATTGCATATACCTCTGAATGCCAGTGTGTAACTTTTCCCTTGACTGATAGGGGCATGTCAAACTTTAAAGCACCTTCTCCTTTTCTTGAATTTCTCCTTTTTTTGTAGTATTGTGAATGATATATTTTATTAGTTTGTGACTTTGAATGAAGTTAATCAATCTTATTTTCAAACTAATTCAAGTCCTTCAGGACTTCTTAAATGATGGTGGCATTATGCCCTGTGAGACAGTTTTGGGTTACTCACAAATTCAGTATGCCTGTTATGTTTGGTTTACTAAAGTTCCATAAAGATTGTTAGAGGACACTCCATCCCCATGCATTTTATTATATCAGCATATGGCTCAAAAACAGAACCTCTGGTCATTTTTATTGACCAAAAAGTAAAATTATTTCTGGCTGATTTTCCAGTTGTGCTTAAAGATTCTTGGGATTTTTTTAGAGAGAATAAGAGATGTTGGTTCTTATAGTGATGATTTTTGTAACAGGTGGTGTTACAGATCTTTACACTGTAATTCCACAAGATCTGGGACTTGAGTGGTTTAAAGAAGTTATTTCCACAAATACTTGTATACTTTCATGTGATGTGAATGAAAATACTCATTTAAAGTTTTTGCATCTTGGTGTATTGCCTTTTTTTGTTGTTTTAGTTTACTTGTTGAACCATTAGCCATTCGGCTTGATTGTTTCTTGAATCAGTCATTGCCTCTGTTACAAGGGCTTCCACTGGCTTTCAGAGACTCTGCATGCTGATTCCCATCTCAGAGCCAAATGGTTTAGCCCTGGTTCATCTTTTCTTCACAAAGGTATGCTTCAGACTTCTACTGAACCATGTTACTTTGACTTCTGCTATCTTGCTTTTGGTCCTTCCTTTAAAGATGCACCTGTACATCTGAAACCAATTTACCTTGCCTGTAGGTATCAATTGTTAATGGGATCGGTCCATATTCACTCACCTTCACTTACTTAGCAGTGTCTACTAAAACCATAATATTTGCCTGTCCCACATCTTCCCCAGGCTTTGTACTGGCAGAACTAATACACAATGTTACAATATATTTTGTTAATTGTGGTATGTCAGAGGGTCCAACTGCATAATAATTTGTTCAATACATTTTCTGCTTCAGTATTTACTTTATGTGGCCTTCTAGCTGTTATGATTCACTGCATAAGTCTCATGGTATATGGAGACAAAAGCACTTGATAAAAATAAAAAGTAGATGAGTGTTTTCTTGGATGGCTTGTTGTTCTGGTGTTTTTGGACTTCAATTTGTGAGAGTTGTTTTTCCACACAGGTGGTTGTTATCCACTGCATACCTCTTCCACACTCTAGTATTTCTGATTGGTTGTTTATAAAATCATATTGGATTTGCTTGACAGTTATCATCTTGGTGATTGTCTAGAAAATGTATAGGTTGTGCAAACTCTGGTGCTCATTAACATGGGGGATCGTTGTACCACCCCAGCTGTGCTGCCCTCCCTGGTGAGGTCTGACCTCAGACTAGTTTCATTACAGGTAACAATAACATCAGAACCCCCCCACAGTAGCAACTGTACTGAAAAACTTCACCAAGGCCAATTACAACCTCTCATGTGATGGTATTAACAGCTTCATAACCTCTCCCCCCACTGATGGAGAGGATAACTATGCTGGGGTATATTGTGCTTTCGGTGAAAAGTGCACACTAATTTGATTTTCGGTGAAATGTGCATTTGGTGAATAGTAGGAGATACCGAAAGCACATTTCACCGAAAATCAAATTAGTGTGCACTTTTCAACGAAAGCACAATTCACCAAACACATTTCACCGAAAGTTATATATGGCCTTTTCCCCACTGTAGTGCAACCCTGGAGTTAATATATATAGTAAGGGAGGGTGATTGGGGGGTCTGGGGGCGTAGCACCCCACATATTTTATGTATATATTATTGTCAGAGAACAGTAATATATTGCAATTACATATATCCATGTATATAAATCAAAATATTTAAAATATGTTGGGGGCCACGCCCCCAACACCCCCCAATGTTGGGGGCGGTGCCTCCACACCCCCCTTACTATATATACTAACTCTAGGATCGCACTACAGTGGGGAAAAGGCCATAACTTTCGAAATGTTCGATAGTGTGTTTTCGGTGAATTGTGCTGTCGGTGAAAAGTGCACGGTGAAATGTGCTTTCAGTGAATAGTAGGAGATCCATATGCAATATGAAAAGGAAATGAAAGTTTCATTTTTGCTTTTCTCCCTCTATTTTCTATGTACCATCCTTTTTACCTAAAATAAAATGATAACAGCACTTGAACTCCCATGATAGAAAAGTTATCAGTTATTTAGTAGCTAATTGTGAGGTAGAGAGTGAGCTTGTATTTAACATACTCCAGAGCAGATGTCAAGGTATCTGCCTACATTGGGTATTAGGTTTCAGCTATTCATTCTCACAGTCCTGTCAGGCAGACAGTGGGAGTGAGCCTAACGCAAATCAGTCTGAAAATTGTCTGAGTTAAAACTTTGTAAATGTTACTGCCAGGGGCAGCAGTCTAAAGAAAGAATTGCAGAACTAATATGTATTTAGGTGAAACACGCTGGGATATGAGCTTTGACTTGTGCTTCTTTGAAAAAAAACTGTCGATGGAACCATTATTATTATTATTATTATTATTATTATTATTATTATTATTATTTATCCTGGCAATGTGAAACTAGATACTTTTAATAGGCAAATGGATATGGAGACTATCCGTGGATAAATTGTGATTCTGGTTTTGTAAGACTGATGTATAATTGACTGAAGGGAGCTAGAATATGAGCAGTGACCATTATTTCTGAGAAATATAAACACATAAATGTAATAACCATTATTTTTTTTTATCCTGGCATGGTCAAATCAGATGTTTTGTGTGAGTAGAGTGTATGAGGTCTGTCTGAGGATGAAATTATTCGCCCTCCAGTTTGTTGTTATAGTTCTGGCTTTGCAGAACTAATGTATATTTGGATGAAACAAGCTGGAATATAAACTGTGATTACTTTCTCTGAAACAAAACTACATTAATGTAACCATTTTTATGGTGGATGGGCCAAATCAGACAGTTTAGGTACACAATGGGTATAGGGGTTGTCAGTAGATGAAATGACTGGCCTTGCTCTTTACTGTTATTATTCTGGTTTTGGAGGACTTTTGTGCAACTGAGTGAAGCAATTGGACTACAAGTTGTGATTACTGCTTTTATGAAAAAAAATAATAATAATGTATCCGTTTATTTCTTTGTCCTGGCAGAATAAAACCAGATAGCTTGGATAGTCAATGGGCATGGGGCTGTCTGCAGAGGAAAAGACTGTCCCAGCTGTTGGCTATTGTAATTCTGTTTCTGGAGGGCTATGAGTAATTGAGTGAAGTCTGCTGAAATATGAGTAACTACTGTTTCCGTGAAATGAAAATACAGTAATAGGTTCATAGGTTCATAGGCAAGTACTAGGCTAATGACCCTAGAGCCAATGCAAGCCTAGCCCAATAGTGTTCCCAGCCATCTGGCTTACCAGACATTAGTTCCCTGTAACCCTGTCTAACAATGCAATTGAAGCGATCCCCAGGGTGAATTTCTTATTTCCCATCCACTCATCAAGATTTCTCTTGAAGAGGGCCACTCCGTATCCGTTTATTTCTTTGTCCTGGCAGAATAAAACCAGATAGCTTGGATAGTCAATGGGCATGGGGCTGTCTGCAGAGGAAAAGACTGTCCCAGCTGTTGGCTATTGTAATTCTGTTTCTGGAGGGCTATGAGTAATTGAGTGAAGTCTGCTGAAATATGAGTAACTACTGTTTCCGTGAAATGAAAATACAGTAATAGGTTCATAGGTTCATAGGCAAGTACTAGGCTAATGACCCTAGAGCCAATGCAAGCCTAGCCCAATAGTGTTCCCAGCCATCTGGCTTACCAGACATTAGTTCCCTGTAACCCTGTCTAACAATGCAATTGAAGCGATCCCCAGGGTGAATTTCTTATTTCCCATCCACTCATCAAGATTTCTCTTGAAGAGGGCCACTGGGGTGCTCTGCTTGACGTGAATGGGGAGTATATTCCAGAGTATTGGAAGTCTCTGGGTTAGGAAATTATCCTGGGGTGCTCTGCTTGACGTGAATGGGGAGTATATTTCAGAGTATTGGAAGTCTCTGGGTTAGGAAATTATCCCCTCAGCAGGTTCTGTTTAATGTGGTGATAAGATTGAGGTCTTTGGAGTGAGTATCACAGAGGGATTGGGATTTTTTCAGATGAAGCATGTCTAGCAGAACTGGGTCAGACATGGCTCTGTATGTTAAGCAGAGATCGCCTCTAAGTAGACAATATGAGATGGAGTAAAGTTTAAGTTTTTTAAGTCTATCTGCATAAGGCATGTGTTTGAGTCCTAAGACCCTCTTATTGATGAACTTCTGTGGCCTCTCCAGTTGTTGGAGGTGTCTAGTGAGGTACATGCCAAATGGGGCATTATACTCTATAATGGGTCTGATGAGGGACGAGTAGAGAGAGACAATGACTTCTTTTTTCCTGGATGAGAAACCTTTTTGTGATGAGATGTGCCATGTAGAAGGACTTCCTAACTACAGTGGTGACGTGGTTGTCGAAGGAGAGTTTGCTGTCTACCTGTGTCCCTAGATCCCTTATAACACCTTCAGAGTTAAGTGGGTTCCCTTCGATATGGTAGTTTGTGGGCACCGTGTTTTTCCTGAAGGGAATGACGATGCATGTTTTGGCATTGAGCCTAAGGTCATGGTTTTGGCACCAGTTGTTGGTTTCCATGAGGCCTTTTTGCAAGATGTCCACATCAGCGTGAGAGTCAATAATAGCTCCCAGTTTGCAGTCATCTGTGAATTTGGTTAACCAGAGTCCCTTGGTGTTGGCTTGAACTTCAGGAGAGGACCCAGAGCCGATCCTTGTGGGACTCCACTTGTAACTGCCCGGTAGTCAGATTTGGAGTCAGCTACTTTCACTGTGTGGGTGTCAGTGAGCCAGATGGCAACCCATGTAGTGATGTAAGGGTTAATGCCCTGATTAGTGAGCCTATCAATTATTCCAGAGTGTGGGATGGTGTCAAAGGCTTTGGCTAGATCGAGGTAGGCTGTGTGGACACCCTTGCCTTCATCCACCACTCTGGTGACCACTTTGAAGAAGTCTATCAAATTGAGCAATCATGATCTGCCTTTCACAAACCCAAACTTTATGGGGTCCAGGGTTTGAAGGTTCCCTATATCCTTATTTATAATATCCGTAATAATACATTCTATAGTGTTACAGATCAGGCTCGTCAAGCTGATGGGGTGGTAGTTCCCGTGGTCAGTAGTCACACCCCCTTTGTGGAGAGAGATGACTGTAGCAGTGCGCCATTCAGTGGGAACAAAGCCTGAATTGAGGTTGTAGTTGAACAAGGCACACATGTGTGGTGCCAGTTCTTTTTGTAAATTGTGTAGGACACAACCCGGTATATAATTTGGTCCCATGGAAGCTGTATTCTTAGCTTTGGTTAGTGCGGTTTCTACTTGTGCAGTCATGATAATAGGGGATTTGGTATTCCTCGGGTATGTGGATGGGCCCTTTAAGGGGTGAGGGGGGAGTAAAGTTTGCAGTAACCTGTCTGCCAAGATATTGGCAATATCATTTGGTTCAGTATAATTGGTGCCGTTGTGCTGTAGCTCCGAGCAAATCTGAGTATTATTATGCAGATTGTTGACATAACTAAAGAAAGCCTTGTGTTTGTCCTTAGTATCTGTAGCAATTTTGCATTCATAACTAGCTTTGGTGGATTTGATGAGGGATCTCAGTTTTTTTACTGAGATTTCCAATGGAATTTTTACAGTCATCAGACTTTTCCCTTTTCTGCAACAGTTTTTTTCCTTCTGTTGTAGAGTTTGTTAATGGCAGGGGTCCACCAGATTGGCTTCCTTTTTTTAGAGGAGAGCATCTTGGTTCTTTTGGCATAGCCCTATCTATGCAATTGTGTAAGTGCTCATACAGTGCCTTGGTGTATGATTCAGCAGCCTTACTCCCATTCCCCATTTCTATGGATGATGTGAAGCTTGCCACTTCTGTCCTTAGAAGCTCAAAATTAGCTTTGGAGAAGTTTTTCACTGTGGTTTCCTTTTTCGGGGGTGGGGGTGGGATTTGGATATCAATGGTGATTAACTTGTGGTTGGATCTAACCAGGGAGGGGTTTATCATAGGAGTAGAGCAGTGGTCCCCCATGTTTGTAATGACTAGGTCAAGAATGTTTTTTCCCCTAGTGGGGGTGAGGATGAGTTGGTCCAAGGCACTGGAGTTGATGAATTCCAGGAAACATTGGGCAAAAGAGTTGGAGCAGGAGTAGTTGTTCCAACTGATGGAGGGGTAGTTAAAGTCTCCCAGTATAAGGGTATTAGGCTGGTCCTTGATGTTTTCCAGAGTGTCCAGGAATGCAGAGTGGGAGTCCTGGGACATTGTGGGGGATCTGTAGCAGGCTACAACATGGACTGCAGTTTTGTCCAGTGTTAACTGTACCTGAAGTATTTCTGATGCATTATGGTGGGCAAGTGTGGAGGTGTGTGTATCTTTAATGAAGATGGATACACCTCTGTCTGTGGGGGGGGTTGGTTATCATATCTCTTAGGGCTTTGGTCCAGATTTGGATGCTGAAAGGTGTGATATGCATTGTTGCCTGGTAGTGCGGGGTGCTCTCAGGAGCCTTGAACCAGGTCTCTGTAACTGCACAGATTTCGATCTTCTCCAGTTTGAGCGAGTGCATTTTGAGGTTTAGACTTCTAGCATTGATTAGCATAACCCTTAGGATGCATTTGCTAGCAGATGTTACGGTGGTAAATTTGTCTTCAGGACATTGCCTAAAAAAAGGCACTATATGGGTGGCAAGGGCCTTGGCCAGTATCCGGAATTCCAGAGGTGAAAGATGCAGGCCATTTCTGGAAAAGCATCGAAGTCTGTTTATCATGTCATCACAAGCAGACAGATACTGGATCCCCTTTGAATGACACCAGAAACTTAGCCAATTGTTGAAGTCAGTCATTTTCTGCTTGTACTGTAGTATCATTCTTGGTGACGGCAGGATGCTACTCAAGGCTAGAGTCATACCTGCCTGAGCTACAAGATCAGAGAGCTCCTCCATGTCTCTTTTCATGTAGTCCAGGGAGGTACGTCTTAGATCATTCACACCAACATGTACAATGACAGTGTCATATTTGTACTTGCTGTGAAGAGACCCAAGTGCATGTGTTTTGTGGTGAATCCTGACACCCAACAGGCAGCTGACCATGACTTTCTCCTTATTTAGCCTAGTGAGTGGGACGTCAGTGTGCCTCACAATTGAGTCACCTATGACTAATGAGTTTGTTACATTGTTTTGCCTTAGGGGCTTAGGTTAAGTGGCACACTGTTTGTGTGGGCTATGTGTCTTGTATGTTATGTTTGGATGAGATGGTTGCTTGCATTTGTGTCTTGGAGGTCTCTGTTGTTTGGGCAGATTTTTTAAGAGAGCCTCTGCGAAAGTGGTTGTGTCTTTTGTGTTACTATGTGTTAGTAGTGGTGTGCGAACAGGGGGGCTATAGGTTCATAGGTAGGTACTAGGCTATCAGCCCTAGGGCCTATACAAGCCCAGCCAAAAAGGTACCTTGGCTTTTGCCACCCAAGAAAATTATTTTCCTGTGCCACTGTCGAGCAGAGCCACAGAAGTGATCCCCGGGGTGAATTTCCTATTTCCCATCCAATCATCAAGATTTTTCTTGAAGAATGCTAATGAGGAGCTTTGTTTGATATAGCTAGGTAGTTTATTTCAGAGAATGGGAAGCCCCTGGGACAGGAATCTATCCCTCCAGCAAGTTCTGTTTATTGTGGTGACAAGATTTAGGTCCCTAGAGCGTGTAGCTCAGAGGGATTGGGATTTCTTTAAGTGGAGCATGTCCAACAGCTCTGGGTTTGACATAGCTTTGTATGTTAGGCAGAGATCACCTCTGAGTAGGCGATATATGACAGAGTAAAGCTGGAGTTTTTTCAGATGGTCTGCGTAGGGCATCTGTTTGAGGCTGGTAATCCTCTTTGAAAGGTATTTCTGCGGCCTTTCCAGTTGTTGTAGATGTCTTGTGCGGTACATACCAAAAGGGGCGTTGTACTCTATAATGGGTCTAATGAGTGATGAGTAGAGGTGAACAGTGACCTCTTTTTTTCTGGATGAGAAACCTTTTGTGATGAGGTGTGCCATGTAGAAGGATTTCCTGACTAATGTGGTGATGTAATTATCAAAGGAGAGACTACTGCCCACCTGTGTCCCAAGGTCTCTTATCACACTTTTGGTGTTAAGTAGACTACCGCCTATGTTGTAGTTCATGGGTACAGAGTTTTTACCAAAGGGGATGACAGTGCACTTTTTGGAATTGAGCTTGAGGCCATGGCTTTGACACCAGGCATCTGTCTCCGTGAGGCCCTTTTGTAGGATGTCCACAGTGTTAGGAGTTTCAATTATGGCTCCTAGTTTGCAGTCATCTGTGAACGTCATTAGCTAAAGACCTTCTGTGTTAGCCTATACTTCAGAGAAGTAGATACCAAACAGGAGAGGACCCAGGACTGAACCCTGTGGTACTTCACTTGTCACTGGTCTGAAGTTGGATTTGGATTCCGCTACTTTCACAGTATGGGTTCTGTCAGTGAGCCAGTTGGCAACCCATCTTGTGACATAGGGATTTATACCTAGTTTAGTGAATTTATCTATAATTCCAGAGTGGGGGATGGTGTTGAAAGCCTTGCCAAGATCTAGACAGGCTGTGTGAACCACCTTACCCTCATCTACGGCTTTGGAGACTACTTCATAGAAGTCTATCAGGTTTAGGAGACATGATCTGTCTTTTACAATGTCTTTGTTTATATGTTCCATGATGATATGTTCCATGGCCTTGCAGACCAGGCTCATCAGGCTAATGTGGCGGTAGTTCCTGGGGTCCATGGTGGCTCCCCCCTTGTGGAGTGGGATAACCGTCGCTGTGCATCATTCAGCGGGCACAAAGCCTGAGGTGAGGCTATGATTGAACATGGTACTTAGGTGGGGTGCCAGTTCATTCTGTAGTTCATGTAGAACGCACCCTGGGATGTTGTCTGGTCCCATGGATGCTGTGTTCTTGGCTTTGGAGGGTGTGGTTTTTACCTGTGCAGCCATGATTACAGGAACTTTGCATTCTTCTGGTATAGAGATGGGCCCTTTAGGGGGTGAGAGAGGGGTAAAGTTAGCACTGAACCTATCTGCCAGGATGTTGGCAATATCAGTTGGGTCTGTATATTTAGTGCCATTGTGCTGTAACTCAGAGCAGATCTGAGTGTTGCCATTGAGATTCTTGACATAGCTGTAGAATGCTTTGTGGTTGTCTTTAGAATCAGTGGCGATTTTGTTTTCGTAACTAGCTTTGGAGGATTTTATCAGGGATCGCAGCTTCTTACTGAGGCTGACCAGGGAACTCCTCCACTCATGGGATTTTACTCTATTTTGCAACAGTTTCTTCCTTCTGTTGTACAGTTTGTTTATGGCAGAGGACCACCAGATTGGCTTCCTTTTTTTGGAGGATAGCATCTTGGTTCTGTTTGGGATAGCATGATCCATGCACTCGTGTAAGTGCTTATAAAGTGCAATTGTGTAGGATTCTGTAGTTGTAACTGTATTGTCCATCTACATGGGTGTCATGAAGTTCACTAATTCTGTCTTAAGAAGCATGAAGTTGGCTTTGGAGAACTTTTTTACCATGGTTTCCTTAATGGGGTGTGGGGGCAGGATGTGGATATCTAGGGTGATTAGTTAATGGTCGGATCGGACCAATGATGCATTGACTTCAGGTGTGGAACACCAGTCACTCATGTTGGTAATGACTAGATCTAGGATATTGTTGCCCCTGGTGGGGCTGTGGATAAGTTGATCCTGGGCATTGGAGTTTATGAATTCCAGAAAGCGTTGAGTGAAGGAGTTGGTACATGAGTAGTTTTCACAGTTAATGGTGGGGTAGTTGATATCGCCCATTATTAGGGTGTTTGGTTGAACTCTAATATTTTCCAGTACATCAAGAAAAGAGAAGTGGGAATCCTGGGGCATGGTGGGTGATCTGTAGCAAGCTACAATTTGGATTGCAGTTTTGCCCAGAGTTAGTTGCACTTGGATAACCTCTGATACATTATGCTGAGCAACTAGCCTGGAGGTGTGGATATCCTTAATGAATATGGACACACCTCCCCCTTTGGCGTTCCGGTCCAGGTTACATGGCCGAAAAGTGTGGTATGAGTTATAGCCTGGTAGTGCAGGGGTGCTCTCTGGAGCCTTAAACCAGGTCTCAGTCACTGCACATGTATTGATGTTTTCCATTTTAAGGAGTGCCTCGAGTGAGGCACTATGTGTTCTCTGTGATGTGATGTGTGTGTTAACCTTCTCCTCCTGACTGGCTGACCCAGTCTTGGATTGAGAGAGTGAATCCTCATGTTTGGCTATGTACTTGCATCTCTCACAACTGGATGTGTTTGTAGGTAGGAGGAGAGGGTTGTTGTCTGTGTACATGAGGCAATTGCTACATTGCCTCAGGATGCCCAGGTTCACCAGGTTAATGGGAGAAAGCATCGAGAACTGACCTTTGAACATGCCTGGAAAAGTTATCAGCTTTTTAAGTACTGAGTTATTTATGCTTAGATTTAAGTACTGAAGCTTTTTGTTTCCTTTATGGAAAGTTATTGCTAGTAGCAGTGGGTGAGCTTGCAATAAATGCTACAAGATGTTCTGAGCAAGTGCTGGATTTAAAGGTCTAATTTGAGTGCTCAGAGATAAAACGTAACAAGGTCTAAGTGAAAATTTGAAGAGTAGACTTTAAGGCACTGGAAATGGTTTACCAAAGCTTAGCGGCGCTGCACATGGCGCAAACCCAATTTTTTTAAACAGAAATATGAAAGGGATAGAAATAGTCCAATATGGCCAATAAAAATACAATTTCTGAGCTGAAACCACTCATGTAGTAACAGATAGGCTGCTCAGAGCTTACCACTCCCACTGATAAGCAGAGAAGCTTCCTTCTATCTCAGTTAGGTCTGGTCAACACAGAAACCAAAATACAGTCCTGAAATTAGCAAATCTGAAATCTGGACTATTCTAGTTGCAGAAAGGCGAGAATCGGGCAAGGAGATAGAATTTTTTTTTTGTATGTTTTTTTCAAAAATGCAACAGTTAGATCTGCAGAAACACTATTTAAAGCAGAAAATGGCTAGCGAACTTGAGTGTGTAGCCTACAACAGTAATACAGTTGAATTTAACTTAAAATGAGCAAATAAAGTGCAAACAACAATACTTAACAAAATACAGTTAAAATAAGTAGCAAGGCTAATAAAACGGCCAGAATAAAGTGCGGTAAGCAAAAAACATGCAAAAGAAGCAAAACAGAGGTACTTAAATCACTGAAAGTCTCCCTTTTCTCTTTCTGCTGCTGTAGAGCTCTGCAGGACACCCAGACAGAATCTTGCTGAGGTTAAACAAGCACAAAAAATGCGCAAACACGTTTTTTTTAACCAGAAAGATGAAAGGGATAGAAATAGCCCAAAATGGCCAATAAAAATACAATTTCTGTGCTGAAACCACTCCTCTAGCAACAGATAGGCTGCTCAGAGCTTGCCACTCCCACTTATAAGCAGAAAAGCTTCCTTCTATCTCAGTAAGGTCTGGGCAACACAGAAACAAAATACAGTCCTGAAACCAGCAAATCTGAAATCTGGACTATTCTAGTTACAGAAATGTGGGAAACAAGCAAGGAGATAGAATTTTTTTTTTCAAAAATACAACAGTTAGAACTGCAGAAAGCACTATTTAAAGCAGAAAAATGACTAGAGCACTTAAGTGTGTATCCTACAACAATAATACAGTTGAATTTAACTTAAAATGAGCAAATAAAGTGCAAACAACAATACTTAACAAAATACAGTTAAAATAAGTTGCAAGTCTAATAAAACGGCCAGAATAAAGTGTGGTAAGCAAAAAACGAGCAAAAGAAGCTAAACAGAGGTACTTAAATCAATCAAAGTCTCCCTTCTCTCTTTCTGCTGCTGTAGAACTCTGCAAGACACCCAGACAAGATCTTACTGAGGTTAAACAAGTGCAAAAACTGCACAAACATGATTTTTAAACAGAAAGATGAAAGGGATAGAAATAGCCCAAAATGGCCAATAAAAATATAATTTCTGAGCTGAAACCACTCCTCTAGTGATAGATAGGCTGCTCAGAGCTTACTACTCCCACTGATAAGCAGTGAAGCTTCATTCTATCTCAGTAAGTTCTGGGCAACACAGAAACCACAATACAATCCTGAAATAGCAAATCTGAAATCCGGACTATTCTAGTTACAGAAAGGCAGGAAAAGAGCAAGGAGATAGAATTTTTTTTTGTTTGTTTTTTTTCAAAAATGCAACAGTTAGATCTGCAGAAACACTATTTAAAGCAGAAAATGGCTAACGAACTTGAGTGTGTAGCCTACAATAGTAATACAGTTAAATTTAACTTAAAACAAGCAAATAAAGTGCAAATAACGATACTTCACAAAATATAGTTAAAATAAGAAGCAAGGCTAATACAACGGCTAGAATAAAGTGTGGTAAGCAAAAAAACAGTAAAAGAAGTAATACAATATTTTTTTAGCCCAGCAAGGTCAAGCTAGGTACTTCGAGTAGGCAATTGGTATGGGGGCTGTCTGTGGATGAAACGATTGGCCCTCCTGTTGTTTTATTTTTGGCTTTGCAGGACTAATGCATATTTAGATGAAGGAAGCTAGAATATGAGCTGTGATTATTGCTTCGGTGAAACAAAACTACATTGGTGTAACTATTTTTATTGTGGCTGGATCAAGTCAGATAGTTTGGGTACACAATGGATAAAGTGGTTGTCTGTGGATGAACTGACTGGCCTTGCTGTTTGCTCTTATAATCCTTTTTTTGAAGACTTAAGTCTAATTGAATGAAACAACACAGCACACATACTGTGACTAGTGCTTCTGTAAAACAAGAGTACGTTAATGTAACAACTGTTTTATCAATGAGTTGTATCTACAATGTGCTGTAGTGGAACACACTGGCATTTCAACATTGCTGCACAGAAAAAGAATGACAGTTAATAACATAGAGCATAAATAAGCTCATATAACAAACAGATATGGAGAATACAAATTTGAACATTCAACAAAACTGTAGGGACGGACTGACAGTAGCAATGTCCCATAGAAAAAAAAGGGCTAAAACCTAAATGTACAACACTGCCAGTATGTCAGGTCGTATGGAACTTACTTGCTTGAAAGATGGCCCTTTAGCAGGGGCTTCACAAAGTCTTTCATCCTGTCGCACAGCACATACTTGTTTACCAGCACACTGCAAATACACGACACAGCAATTATACAAAAGATATAACATCACCCTGACAGTATGATAAACACAGAAGGCATTATTAGAATAGGCAACATTTACACACAGAAAACAGTTATTCACACCTCAGTGGAACTCTATAAGACAGGAAACAATTGTGGTTATTAACATTTACACACACTAACCTAGCAAGAAATGCAGAGTCATTTAGATAGCTGTGCTTCCTTGCACATTTAGCTTTCCTCTGCTGAGCACCAGAACATTTTCTTTTCTGTATGACGTCCATCCTACAAAGCATACAAGGCATCTTTTAGTTATTCAGCATAGCAATATCATATAGTAAATAAAAGACACGTAATTAAAAGAGCTACTTGCGCACATTGATCTCCAAGGCATACATGAATGAGGTCCTGACTATGCTCCAGATGATGAGTGTCTAAGTGGAAGAATTGAGTGTTTTTTAAAGAACACCAGCAACTAAGTAGACCACTTGAATGTAAAAAGGAAATATTCACTGTACTGCTATAGCAGTTATTCTTTCTGCAGCCTAGGCAAACAATCCTAATGTGATTTGCAGTTGCCAAGACACGTATGTGTGCTACAACAGATCTACATAACACTTGCACCTACCTCTGTCTGTTAATGCAAGATCTTGCCCTGCTTAAATAGAATCACTATCTCACTTCGATACCTATTTGGGTGAATCACTGTACTAATGATCAGCGGTCTTATTATAGATCACTAGTATGAGATTCCAGGTATGCTGCAGTAAAGACTGAGATTGCACTATCCTGGAAATTGTCCTTTTCCATGAGATAGGAAACAATAAAAAGTAGTAAGACCTAAATTAAACTTAAGCAAATGAATAAACAAAGGTGATGTAACATGTAAAAAGGATCAATAAAAAGAACCATCACCTACTCTAAATTCAATTCAAAATTCCTGGTATGCAGAAGTATATTAAAAGTACCAGTAATTAAAAAGTACCCACATATAATTGTTCAGATACACACACACACACACATGCAAAGATGTATGCACATATACACGATTCTCAGATTTCACAAACTTTGCAAAGAGGGGAGAATGTGATAAAATGCAGCACCTT
>NC_056737.1:889025422-889080422 GCF_019279795.1 Protopterus annectens
AAAATAGCATGGTAGATATCACCAACTGATGAAGTGAAGCTGACCCAAAAGTGTGGCAGTATTGACACAAATAATATATTAGGACTTTTATAATGACTGTGGTGAAGATAAACATTGTGGTTTTGAAACTGAACTACTAATCATTTTACCTATAGGAGATTAGATGAACAGGACTCTTTTCCAGAACAAGGTGAAGATTTTTTTACATTAAGGAGGTCAGAGAGGTTAGCCAGCAAGACCTGACAAAACATGGATTTGGGGCAACAACATCAGTACACAACACAGGGAGAAAATCAAGGTTGGAGGTGAGCAGGAAAGAAAATGAAACCACACCAATAATAGATACGGACGGAATAGTTACAGAGTTTGAGGGATTCAAAATATTTAACTATACACCTTTACAATTAAAAAAGGAACACTTTTATTTGCTGTCAAAAGGTTTTAAGTTTGCACCTACCAGCCAAGATGATTTGGCCAACTATTTAGTGGACTTAAAGTTATTCCTTAGGAAACTTAATCTTGGGATGTACTTTAAGAACTCCAGTGTAGTGGAGAACAATCTTGATGCAGGGTTAACTAGGAGTAGGGTTACCACCTGTCCCACTTTGCGAGGAACAGTCCCTCTTTGGGCAGTTGTGTCCTGACCAAAAATATTAAAAATGGCAAATGTCCTGAGATTGTAGGACATAATTATGTCCCATATTTCATGTAATAGTTGCATAAAGTAGTCATTTCTGTATGTAAAATACCTAAATGTGACAAGAAGCAGAATAAGCAACTAAACTGCTACAAGAATAAGCTTTCATTTAGGCAAAAAAGTAAAGTTCTATCCTTTGTACTGACCGTGGGTATGTGTCGGCCTGTAAAATCTGATGTGTGTCCCAAAAATGTCCCACTTTGGCCATTTGAAAAGGTGGCAACACTAACTAGGAGCAGTGTCATTAATCCACCCCTTCATCCTGTTCTAACCATGTTTGAGAAATGCATTACAGAGGAAGGATATGAGACATTTCAGTTGAGTAAGAAAGATTTTACATTTAATTTAGATCCTGTTGAAAAGCAACTGTTAAAGGACTTAACAAATAGATCTGTTATATGCATAATGAAACCTGATAAAGGTGGGGGCGTGGTTATGTACAGTACAGAGGAATATAATAATGTTATTACTATTATATTATTGGATAATGACACTTATACCCCGGTATCCAAGAATGAGATTAATATTGCTTATGGTAGAATTGACTCCCTGCTAGAGGAATATTTAGTAGAAAACAGAATTGATGGAAAAACATTCCATTTTCTTAAGCAAGATAACCCTGTCATTCCTAATGTGTTTGAAATACCTAAAATACATAAAAATATCAAAGATCCACCTTTTAGACCCATAGTTGCTGCAAGAGGTTCAAAAACACACCCATTAGCAGTATATATAGGCCATTGGACCAAAGAAATTGTGGAAAAAATGGACCATTTGATTAAAGATTCATGGGTGTTTTCGAGTAGACTAACACAGGAGATATGGATAGAAAATGTTAGTTTTCTGACCATTGATGTCAAAGACTTATTTACCAGTATTCCGAGAGTTGAAAGGCACCAGTATTTTGGAGACAGTTTGTATAAATTTTCGACCATGACAGGTGATAAAATTTCACTTGTTTTGGAACTAATGGAAATGGTACTTGATCATAACTACCTTCATTTCCAAGGTGAATATTACCAACAGACTAGTGGTGTAGCAATGGGGGCAGCCTGTACCCCCATTTATGCCAATTTAGTTATGTTAGAGTTGGAACACCGTTATGTTTTCAACAGTCCCTTCATGAATAATATATGTCTGTATGTTAGGTTTTTGGATGATATATTTGCTCTGTGGTTGGGAGGGGAGGAGAGTGTTCACTCCTTCATGCAATACATCAGTAGTACGACTACTTTTTTCAAATTTACCTACATTTCGAAAAAAGAAAACATTAACTATTTGGACACTACTATATCTTATACAAATAAAGGCTTTAAATCCAGGATTTATAAAAAAACACCTGGTGTAATAGTTACTTGCATTTTACTAGTAACCACCCCATATTGCAGAAAAAAGTTTGGTTAAGGGACAAGCAGTTAGAATAGCGAGGATGACATCTGATAAGAAGGAACTTATAAGAGAGTTTGATAATTTGAAAGAAATGTTTGTGGACAGGGGATACCCTACGGATTTTGTTCAGAACATTTTGAACGAAGTGTATAGAGGGTGGGGTACTAAGTATAAGGCACTTTTAGGTAGACCTTTACAGATTTCCAACAACTCAAGGAATGCAAGGAAATACCAAAAAGCATGTGTAGTGAAGTTTAATGGTTTTACCGGGCCCTTTACTAACATTATTAGGGCAAATTGTAGCATGTTCAAAGTTAATAAGGAATTACATGAAGTAGTAGGAGATGAGCCCATATTTGCATTTAGGACTGGTAAAAACTTGAAAAGTGAATTTGAACAGGTAGAAGTTAGGAATATTAAGAACAAACAAGGTACCACCTCCTGTGGAAGATGTAGATAGTGTCCATATATAATAAAGGAAGGTATTCTGCATTTACAAACTGGGTTAAACAGCACAGTAGTTTTTTGGAAAGGTAACTGTAACACAAGGATGCTAGTGTATTTGGCTGTGTGTGGGGGATGCACAGCATTTTATATAGGGAAAATGGAGAGGGCCCTGAAAGACAGGATATACGAGCATCTACATGATATTAAGTCTAAAAAAGAGACAAGTGCCTTATATAAACACACTTTGAATTGTATCTCCCCTAGCAGTTTTAAATTTGGGATTATAGATATTGTAAAAACAAATTCCAGGGGAGGAGACATAAGGAATATTTTATTGACTAGAGAGCTTAGATGGCATCTCAGGTTAAAATCTAGTACAAATCCAGGATTAAATGAATACATTTCGATTAAACCTGTATTATCGTTGAAAGCCTCACAAATTTAATAAATCTAACAAAATTAATTGCAAAATTATCAGCATGTATACATTTAACCTAGGGAAGGTTTCAGGAAAGTGTTAACCTAAATGCAGGTTTTCAGCAGTGAATATGTTCTATTGATTGTAGATTAATCAATTTAATTTTAATTGTCTAAGTGATCTTAATTTGTTAATTAATTGTTTGTGATATATAAAGGAGTTGATTTTTAAAGATGGCATCTGATGAAGTTTTGTGCTCAAGACAAAAGTGCTAATTTTTGCCTGTTTGTGGATTAAATATTTTTTATTACACCACGGAAGACTGGACCTTTTACATATTTATTTATTGTTTCTTCACTTTATTTGAAAATGCTTCTTTAACATCAGGGAGAGAGAAAGAGAAAATTCACTGTTTTAGCCTGGGAAGGTTTAGTTAATGAAGCAATTAAATGTGTGCAAAAGGAAAGGAGGTGTTTTGTCTTTTGTGAAGGGAGATTTGATATTTGAAGCAATGGTTATGATAAACTGGAAGAAGATACCAGGAGAAAGTTGTAATTAGTTCAGAAGCTGTGTCTGTTGTCAACATCAGGAAAGTGAGAACCACTCTAGTGAGTCTTGGTGGAGGGAGAGGATAATGTTTTACACCAAAGCTGACACAGGGTGCCTGATTTCTGGTAAGCATCCCATCCCTGGGTTTGTCTTTTTCTAGAGGGTCTTCTAGAAATTAAAAATGGAAAATAAGGCATATTTTTCTCCTGTTTTGCAGAGCATGGACAGAGAAGACTGGATAGATTTTGCTAAGGACTTATTTCAAGCTGTATATGCTTTATGTTCTGATTCCCCACTGAGTTTTAAAAGAAAAAAGATTTCCTTCTCTGTCTGATACTGATTCCCAGTCAGAAAAGCAAGAATTTGATTGGGAACATAACTCTGCAGTATCTATTCCACAGCAATGGGAATCTGATTCTGAAGAAAGATTTTTTTCTCAGATCCCCCCTGAAGAGTTAACTTTTTTTGAAACTGATAGATTGTGCAAGGTCCTTAGGCCCACAAATAAATATTTTCGAATCCCACATCAAACCCTGAATTTATATCTTTGGCAACACTATTTGTTGCCAGAAACCTAGTGAATGCTAACTCTATTCTTTCTGACAAATACAGGAAGGCTTTTGATAGATTTAAGAAGAAAGTGTATTCATAATTCTGAATTTTCTGGCTCATTTATCAAAATACATGCTTGCTTCTATTGAAAATATGAGAAAGTTAATGGCTAACATCTTTTCTTCAGATATTGGCAGGATGGCCTAATGGTTAAGGTGTTTGCCTTATAAACACAAGGTGCAGGGTTTGAGTCTCACAAGGGATAATTGGCTAGGCTTAAAATGGCTTGCATGGGCAGTTAGCTTAGTACTAATCTATGAACCTATTAAAGCATCTATGAATTTCTTAAATGTTTCTGTTTCTCAGGTAATCAAACACTCTTTGAAGTGTTCTTATGACTCTGCTGCTGATGTATCCATTTCAGCTGTTACTGGATCAGTAATGAGAAGGTTTACTTGGTTATGTTGACAAAATTTAACAGAGGATGCAAAGGAGAGATTATAAATTCTCCCCTAGGCAGAAAAGTAGTGTTTGCCCCTGTGATGCCCATGCACTGACCCAGTAATCAAGGAGCCTCAATCCTCACCACTAACACCAGTGAGGGGCGTCCACATTGGGAAGGACATCAAATACATACACAGTAAAGTACAATTTTCTTTAAGAGCACACAGAGATCACATTCAGTCTTGGGCTGGATTCTCCCTTTTCTCCAGATCCCCAATAAGACTCCCCACTGGCACAGCTATAGGGTATAGATCTCTAGTGGTCAAACTAAAACCTCCAGCACCCTATCTGTCTAACCAGTGCTTCGTGCCCCTGCCCAAGTAGCTGACACAAACACACACACACACACACACACACACACACACACACACACACACAGTTCGAGATATATATGTACAAACACACAGACACTCCTGGTGAAGGCATCAAAGGAGCTCTCACCTTGTCTCCTGCCTTGCTTACCTTTTGGCACTGCTCACAGATCCGGCAGTACCCAGTTACATCTCTGGAAATTCCAGGCCAATAAAACTTCTGCATAATACATCTCTTTATACATTTTATGCCCATATGCCCTGCAAAGGGAATATCATGGGTTATGGCTAGAAGCACCAGATGGTAGGTATCTTCTGACAGTGGTGCCTCACTGTCAGCCTGGGTACTACTACTCACCTCTACCTTTGTAGTCACTCTGTCCAAGGGAACATCAGTACCCACAAGCATCTGTGGCTCATCTTCAGTCTCATTGCTACAGCATAGCTCTCTCCCTGAAGTAACCACCTCACCAGTCCTGGCTGAAAATGTGTGGTCTGTCTGGGTCTCCCCCAGGCTACCAGACCCACATGCTTGTCTTGAAGCCTGACTGTGTGTAACTGCATAAACACATTGTACTGCCTCATCAAAATCCTTCCCTATCAGGACATCTGCTGGATGGTTGTTCATTGCCCCTGTTGTCTCAAGACAACCTACTATTGGAATTTTGTCTTTCCCACTTACTGGCTCTCTCACCTTTTGTTCCCCACCTTGCCTCCGTGGACATTTGTATGCCACATGGCCCCACTGGTTGCATTCAAAACATTTAACCCTAGGTCCTGGACATGTACCTGGACAAGTAGCTTCCCCTGCTACTGGCAGATTCTGTTGGGGCAGTCTGGGCTGCCCACCATGGGTTCCATTAGACCCATGAGCAGTACTGGGGGTCCCTTTCCTGTGCAGGGATGCCCTGCTTGCTAGGTATAGGTCTCCCTTCTTCCCCAACTCATCTGAAGTAGCACACTGTCTGTCAGCTAACCAGATCCTCATGTCCTCAGGCAAAGCGCTAAGGGCTTGTTCCCTCACCAAAAGATCTGCCAGCCCTTCAAAAGTAATGACATGACATCCACTCACCCATCCATGAAAATAAGTGCTCAGTTCAGCAACATATTCACACACACTTTCATCTGCCTTGTTTCTGTGCTCACAAAACTTTTTCCTATAAGTTTCACTTGTTAGCTTAAAAAATTCTAACAGACAATTCTTAACAGCAGTATAATCAGAAAATTCATGATCAGAAAGTTTAGACAGCACAGATACAGCTTTTCCATGGAGTAAGGGAGTCAGGAACCGTACACAGAGCCTTTGGTCAACATCATACTGTTTACATACCCTCTCAAACATATGAATGTAGCTATCAAAATTATCCCCCTCTGTAAACTGTGGAAGAAATTTACTGACCTTTTGTGCTTCTGGGACCTGGTTACTCCCTTCCTCATTACCTCCATGACTCTGGTGAAGAGTCAGCATCTCCTTTTTGTGCTGTCTCTGCCTTTCCTTCTCCTCAGCTTCCAGGTGTAGCAGTTTCTCATTCTCCTCAGCCTGTAGACATCTCAGTGTCTCTGCTGCTTCTGTTTCCAAACGCCTGGCCTCCAACTCAAGTCTCTTTAGCTCCAGATGGATTTTTAAGTTCTCTGGAGAAAGGTTGAGCTGTCCATTCTCTGAGTGTTGTACATCCCCAAGGCCAGTCTGATCACCCTCCTGATTGCTGTTTTCTGATGCAGCTGTAACCAAAGCTGCAATCATGTCTACCTTAGTCAGGTTTCCATGCACCAGTCCCTTAGCTTGGCACATCTCAGCCAACTGGCCCCTTGTCAACTTGCCATACTCCTCTGCTGACATGCTTGCCTGCTCTCCCTGACTAACTAAGCAAACAAAAGAAATAAAACAGGTGTGATCTGAACTCTGAATATTCACTGCATGGCTGATTAGAGTACAAAAACACCTTCAGTGATCACTGTACACAAGCTACAGGAATTCACTATCCACACCACTACAAGCCAATTGCCAACCAATTAATATATGGTGTGGATATCCCACCACTGCCAAGCAATTAATATGTGATGCCTGTGCACTGACCCAGTAATCAAGGAGCCTCAATCCTCACCACTAACACCAGTGAGGGGTGTCCACATTGGGAAGGATATCAAATACACATACAGTAAAGTACAATTTCCCTTAAGAGCACACAGAGATCACAGTCAGTCTAGGGCTGGTTTCTCACTTTCTGTCCAGATCCCCAATAAGACTCCCTACTGGCACAACTATAGGGTATAGATCTCAGCCTAGTGGTCAAGCTAAAACCTCTAGCACCTTCTCTGTCCAACCAGTGCTTCATGTCCCTGCCCAAGTAGCTGACACACACACACACACACACACACACACACACACACACACACACACACACACACACACACACACACACACACACTTTGAGATATGATTTATGTACAAACACACAGACACTCCTGGGGAAGGCTGGCACAGTTTAACTAGGTATGCCCCTTCTCCCCAGGCTATAAGGTTGTAATCCACTGCCACCAGAACCCCTAATATCAGCTACTAAAAAGGCCCTTACCAAAGGGTGTCCAATTATTACTGTACAATATTATTATCCAGTTAGTAAGTGTGACCAGAACTTTTAAGGCTTATTGGAGTGGCTTTGTACAGTATCACTGTATACATGCATTGTACTCTAGAGCTTCAATTATCTCTACACAAAACAGCGACAGTTGAAAGGTTTAAAATATTTAATAATAAATAAAAAAACGCAAGACAATAATTCTTACTATACAGTGCTAGACAAGAGTTCAGAGATCTCTGGAAAATGCTTAAAATAATACTGTAGAATAGTTGTGACATCAATACAGAAAACAGCTAGACTAAACTTACTATTTTCTAGCTATATCTAAGAGCACTCACAGTTCTAAATAAACTTACATATAGAGCAAAGCAGAGTACTGGTGAGTTGTTGTCAGCTTTAGACAAAATCCAAAATGCTCTCTCTCTGTCTCTGAGAAAGTCCTTTAAATTGATAATGCATCCTGCTGACTTATTTCAGATTACATCATTCTTAACAGTTCTGTGGTTTCCCAGGCTAACATAAACACTACATTTGCATTTCTTAGTAAGCTTACACCTGGTCAGAAACCACAGCAATTAAAGACATTATATATGTAAAATCCAGCAATAAACTCTGGTCTCAAAACAACAGAAAGAATCTGCCGGTTCAGTCATAGGAGGCTTGACTTATCAGCTTTCTTCCAGCAGAGTGCACTGTTGTTACATTTTTGACATTCAGCATTTAACACCATGTTCTTCCATTTAAGAGAACAAGCCTGTGACTTATATTAATATTTACATATGACAGAATTATCTACAAAATTCTATCCAGCTGGGCTGGCAGCCTTTACATATCTTAATAAAATACTTTGGTAATACTTGTATTGAAACAAAGTACTAAGAAACAGCAACTAAACACACCAAAACTTTATGTAGCCTTCACATATCTTCACAGTCCCATTCAGCTGAGGTCCATGAAATATTTTATGAAAGAGGGGGTTAATTTATGGGGTTGATCAGATTTTTCAACCCTCCTTTCAAAACTTTAATAGGACTTTTCCTTACAAACAAAACAAGCTGTCTCACAGCTAGATGTAGGCAAACAGAATTTAACAATACAATTTTAAGGAGGCTCCAAAAAGTGTATGTGGGCGGGCTCCCAGAACCAATAATAGTCCAAACAGGCAGACTGACTGTATGCCCCCTCAGGTGTTTCCCCTTTCTCATCTTGGCAGTCTACTAAATCTTTCCTAGTGTCTAGGTATTCATTTTAGCATGAGATAACCTCAGACAATTGGGTTCTGAGAATTATTCAGAAATGTTACAATTTGTAATGAGTATCCCTTCCTCTTTTTTCTGGGGTTTACTTCTCATCCCTCAAACCAAACTTCTCTGTTTCCCCCAGTCCTGGAATAAATTCTGTCTTTTTGTGTAATAGAACCAGATCCCCCAGAACAACCAGGGAAGATATTTTATTCAAGAATCTTTCAGGTGCCAAGGAAAGAAGGAATTGGGGGCTAGTCCTAGACCTTTCTTTTCTAAACCTTTACATCCAAGTCCCAAATGTCAAGATGCTTTCCCTTTAGCCTGTGTTATCCCTTATCTCACATTGTCAGTTATTTGGTATCTTTTAATTTAAAAGATGCTTATCATTGCATACCAGTCCTCAAATACTTCAGATTTTTTTTTTAAGATTTTCTGTTTCAGACTTAATATTTTCAGTTCTCTGTTTTATCCATTGGGCTGTCTATAGCTCCATGGGTGTTTGCAAAGTGTCAGGCATCAGCAATAGTTCCATGAAGGCTGCAAGGCATTCAGTTTTTTCATATTTAGATTTTATTTTTGCAGACTATTTTTCAAAATGTCTGGAATCTCTAGCCTTGGTAAAGATCCTCCTCCATTGTCTGCGGTTCAGGTTAATTTTCTCTCATTCCTACTTAAAAGACACTTTTTTTCTGTTGTGCCTCCTGGATACATTCCTTATGAAGGCTTTTCTTTCTCAAGACAAAGAAAATCTTTAGAACAAACATTTTCTGAATGTCTACACCCAGTCTCTGACTTCACTCATGGAATATCTCAGGATTATGGATTTCATGTCCTCTACAATTCTCATGATTCCTTTTTTGCCAGACTTCATGTGAGAAAAATTAAATGGTTCAGGACTATTGAGAGCACACCATCAGTGTAAGGCTTCAACACATATAACATGTTCAGACCTATTGCAGTAGATGAAGACACTAAAGGTGCTGTAGTCACTTTATTCATAAAACAAAATTCCACCTTAAACTCATTAGATAAGATAATGACCTGGAACTCCTCCATGTCCAATTTGCCATTAGCAAAACCCTGTATCACATCTTAGCTAATGATTGGACCCCCCCGCCCCCGCATGTCTTATTTGAGCCATAACTCCTACCTGACTAACATAAAATCCTTCAACATTCAGTCAAACATTCTTCTCCTAGGGGATTTCAAGTACCCTTTCATGAACTGGAGGAATTACACATCCCAAAAATGTATGCCCAGTGATTTCTGGACTTCATAAATACTAATTCACTGGAACAGTTAGTCTGTATCCCAACCAAGGGGAAGCAAACTCCTGGATTTGGTTCTCGCCAATACAGGACAGCCCTGTTCCCTGCAATGAACATCCCCAGACCTGGGCAGTTATTGACCAATAAGCCTGACTAGGCTCATCTGTAAAGTTATGAAAAGGGTTATTATAGAATTAATAAATAAGGACATAGGCAATCTACAAACTCTTGACTCGAGCCAGTGTGGTTTTGCAAACTGCAGATCCTGCCTGCTTAATCTGGTCAACTTCTTTGAGCAGGTTACTGAAGCAAATGATGAGGGAAAATTGGTACACCCAGTGTCACTGCACCTTTCAAAACAGTTCAACACCATCCCACAGTCAGGTATAACTGATAAACTCACTCAGCTAAATGTAAATCCAGTTGATAAACTTACTCAGCTATATGTAAACCCCAGTGTAACTTGCTGGATAGTAAACAGGATCACAAATAAAATTTACAACTAAATGTAAATCCCAATGTAACTCATTGGATAGCAAACAGGCTCACAAGTAAAATCCAGAAAACTGGGGTGGGGGGTCTACTGCCTCCAAAAGACCTGTCAGCAGTGGTGTACCTCAGGGTTCACTCCTTGGGCCATTCCTCTTTGAGATTTTCTTCTCACTGTCAAAGCTAATATTAATGGCTTATGGTTGCCTATGTTTGCAGATAACTGCAAACCTGGGGCCATCATAAATTATCCAGAAGACACTAAGATCCTTCAGGATGGCGTTTCCCAAGTAAATAGTTGGTACCAAAACCATGGCTTAAAATAAATTAGATGTCAGAATATGTATAATAGTGTCTTTCAGCAAGCAAGACATCTCCAGCAACTATCACAGTGACAACACACCCCTGAAAATTGATCCAGTAGTTAGGGACCTGGAACACCGTGATGACAAGGAGCTGTCCTTTGATCATCATTTATCCATTATTATAGTAAAGACCCTTTTCATTGCGCAGATTTTTAATAAATGTATGGCATCTAGGTCCAGGGAGATGATTATTGATTTACTATATTCTGCACATATTAGGCTGATCACTGAATATATTGTCCCATTTGTAGGCACCTGTCCTAACACCTGGCACAACTTGAATAACTGCAGTGATTTCTCACCAAGAAAGTAAAGAGCTTAAATCACAAAAGCTACTCTGACTGTCTCAAATCCTTGTCTATTTTCTTGCTGTTGTACTGACTACTGGAGGTCGACCTCTGCTCTGTTACAAAGCCTCTACCAACCCCATCCTTTCAGACATACTGTACATATGCAAGACCAATAGTGTCAGAAACGCCCACTCAAGAATTGCAATCTCTTCTGTGATTTAAATAGAACATGCTGAAAGGATAAATACATTTCAAAGAGAATAGCACTTCCCTGGAATTATCTTCTTCTACATGTAAAGCAAAGTATTTCTTTTATTCAGTTCAAGCATAGTCTGGATGAATGGATGGGAATCCACAAGTTCACACCTGGTTCAGCACCATTATCCATTATGAATAGGGATAGCATGTAAATGTTTGCCCAATTCTGGTAATTTAATACTTAAATACAAAGGGCTCTGGGTTAAAACACAAAGGACATGGGTTATTGGGCTAATAAACCTCTTGGGAACACATGGCTAGGCTTCTGAAGATCCTGACAAGGCAACAGTCTATTAAGTACCTATAAACCTATGAACCTAATGGTTCCTCAAATTTGTTTGGACCCAACACCAGCACCCACTTTCTTTTCAGATTCCAGTCTTTGAGTTTGTCAAAAGGGAGTTACTTTGATGGGTGGACTAGTTATCTTTCATCCCAGTTCTCCCATTCTTTCTACCTGCTCATACTCTGTTTGCAATCAAAGATGCTTCAGATTTTGCTTATGGAGCTATTTCCAAGGGGATGAAAGTTCATAGCCTGTGGGACAAACTAAAACACATGAATATCAAAAAATTGATGACAGTGATAAATGCTATCAAATTTCAAAGTCCAGTTTTGGACTCTAGGACCTATGCTGGTAATCACAGAGAACAAACAGGAGGTACCAGATCATACCCCCTTTGTAGACTGTTAACTAGCAATTCAACTCAGTCTTTCCCTTTAGGCTACCTACGTAGAAAAATATTATTCCAGACAAACTGAGTAGGACTAGGACAGACCCTCATGAATTAACACTGAACCCCCCCCCCCACCCAAGATCTCCATTCACAACAGATAAAGAAATTCAACTCCAGGATTCCTTGCGAACACACCTGGAAGACAGACGCCTTCTTATTCCCATGTATGGAAATGATTCTCTATGCCTTTCCATCCTTTACTCTGATATCCATGGTCATTCTAAAGATTCAAAAGGACACCCCAAAAATAATTGTGATAACTACCTTTTGGCCTAAGCAATAGTGGTTTTCCCTTCTTTTGTAAATAACCAAGGCCAGTTACAACAAGCTTCCCCACAAACTGGACTTACTCACACAAGGCAGAACTTGTTTGAAACACCCCGACCTGAAACGTCTTCGGTTGACTACCTAGATGACAGAGTACTAATACGTTTTAGACACCTGTTTTCTGAGGATGTGCAGCAGGTATTAAAGGAGGCTAAGAAACCAGCTATTAAAAAATCATATACAGATAAGTGAAAGAGATTTTCTAGTTGGTGTCAAACTAAGAACAAAGACCCTTTTAATGCCTAGGTGCCTCTGGTTATTCACAATATGTATGAGTTATTACCCTCTGGCCTTTCTTACATTTTTTTCAAGAGTCACTTCTCATTCATCTCCCTTTCTATTCAGCCTCAGGCCAAACAGTTTTTGAAAGATGTTCATCATATCTGTCAGCCTAGAACACATGACTCCTTGGTATCTCAGTTTTGCTCTAGATAAGCTTACACATTTTTCCATTTGAACCAGCTCATCAGACTTAATTGAGGTTCTTAACTTGGAAAATGGTGCTATTCATTGCTCTTATTTCTGCAAGAAGAGTATATGACTTAGAAACTCTTATTGTGAGTCAGTCATCTCATTTTTCTTAAGTATAAGGTATATTTGAGGATAAATCCTTCATTGTTGCCTAAATTGGTTTCAGGGTTTACTTTTAGTCAAGCTGTTCATTTTCCTGACTTTTTTCTAGATTCAAGAATAAGGGAGAAAGGATTCTACATACTATAGATGTCCATAAACAATCCATATATTATACTGATAAAGCTAAAAGATTTAGGAGTTCAGATCAATTGTTTGCTTCCCACAAAGGTAAGAAAAGGGGACAATCTGTGTCAAAATAGACAATTTCCAAATGGTTGTCTCATGCTGTTGTTTTCTACTATTCTCATCATTTCCAACAAAAGTAATGGTGCATTCTACATTTACTTTGGATTCTTAGGTTCATAGGTAGGTTCATAGGTAGGTACCAGGCTATTGGCCCTAGGGCCTATACAAGCCCAGCCAAAAAGGTACCCTGGCTTTTGACACTCAAGAAAATTATTTTCCTGTGCTACTGTCGAGTAGAGCCACAGAGGTGATCCCCGGTATGTCTTCTTGAAAAAGGGTGGACTCTAGAAGTCTTCTAGAAGCAGCAACTCAGTCCTTTGTGCATACTTTTTGCAAAATGTTACAAATTACATTCTTTTGTCCAGGTCCAGACCAGGTTTTCCTACGGCTGTTCTCCAGGGGTAACTGGATTCTGACCCTTCTGCCTGTCTTTCTAGGCTCTGGTACTCTTCCCATGTAGTTAGGCTACTGCAGTTGTGATCTATATGAATATTTATTCTTTACTGCCTTTAATTCTGCAGAATGATGCTGCACAGTGATGGATTACAGCAGCCATTTTAGCATACTTTTTATGCCAAAGGCCTAAGAATGTAAATATCACTGGCAATGAGCCACCTGTTTGGAGGTGAGTTTCTCCCAAATGAGTAATGCTGTGGTGTGTGATGTGAGTTTTTTTTTTCTCGAATATCCATTTGCAAGTTTGATAGCTGTAGGGCAATTACTGTGAACTATTGCTGCTGCAGTCAAAGGGTTGGTGTCAGTGGCTGGATTTATGATTGCTTAAAGGATAGTTCCACCACTAAAACAGCTAATTGAGGAGGAAGACCTAGAGGTACATCTTGTCACCTTTGAGTGGTATGTCTGCCAAGGAAGAGAGATTAGATGGAGACAACTTAGCTAGGATCCTTTCAGTCCTGCTGATCAGAGAGTCACTGAAAGCCACCATGGTCATGGGATGGACTGAATAGCAGAATTGTGCAATGGATAAAAAGACATTATTTTCCAGAGCTGATGTTACTTCAGAGACACAAACGTAAATGTTTCATAGATGGACTTTTTCTCTTAACAAAAGGGCAAGATCACAAATTTATAAGCATAGAATTCATTTATGATTAGATCTTGAGGGCCAACATACTGAAATTAAACTGGCAGAAATGTTAGTCATTGACAAGTTTAAGAGGTCTTTACCTACTGTTTTAAGAAAGCTGGTGTGCCAAACTGACCATACCTAGTCTGAATTTTTTGTTATACACATAGGAATATTGTTATCTGATCAGACATGTATAAAACTGAACAGTGTAGACCTGTATGATACCTGTGTCAGCTGGTTAACAACAAAGAAAGGCATCAGTTGTAGACACACTCTTTTAAATGTGGGGAAAGGGTTACATTGCTAGAATTTGTACTACTAATAGCAATGCAGTGGTGTCAGAACTGTAAAAAAATAATACCTATGAAAAGCATTCTGTAGAGACATTAGGCCTTTGGACTGTGTTAAATTATTTGCTATAATAAATGAGATTACATTCTACTACTGCACTACTGAAAAGTGAATTATGTGAAGTGTCTAAATTGGTGACAGAAATCTCCAAGAATTGCCAGATTCAGGCAGTATGGGCACATTGGTAAAGAGACAGTGTATGTGTACAAAGAAAACTTACTAAAAAGCCTTGAAATACTGTGCATTTGTTGTGTTAAAACAGTATCTCATTACCCAGCTAGAATTAAAAACTCAGAATTAAAAATTGTGTTTGGCAAGGCAGTTCATTATGTTGCTATAGTACCCAGTTTAACATGACATGGTAATAGGGAAAGATTTTCCCTATTTTTAAGATTTGTGGAAGCAGTGGGAAGAATGTAGTTCTTCTGGCAGTCTAGAAATGGAAAAGGGAACCAAGAAGTGAAAAAGCCTACAGCTTAAATTTATCCTAACTTGGGAAAAAAAGGGAGGAACAGCCACCAGGCACCATAACAAATCACCATATTCCATTCTTACTCGACAGTCTTTGATTGTACTGTATATGAGACTTTTTTCCTCAGTAATAAGGGAGAGTTGCTTCCCTAACTTAGGATTGCAAGAGAGTGAGAGGAAGTAATTTAGAACTACAGTTGGAAAACCACCCAGAAGATACTCCATGTTAAAACCCTACAGTTAGTTCAGCCTTTGAAATCAGTCAGAAACTGTAATTCAAACCAAAGAAAGCAGTGAAAACAGATAAAAGGAATATGTGGAGTCTATGTTGTATAATAATTAAAATGCTTTACTTCTTAAATCAACAGCACAGCATTCATTCAATTTTTATGTGCAAGATAATATTGCAACAATGTGACTAAATGTTTCAAGTATAAAAATGTGCACATTCAAGGTCTATATCGAATCAGCAATCTGCACTACATTGTCAGTTCAGTGTATTGGAATTCAAAGTATTGAACAGATATAAGAAACACAATGAGCATAATAAAATCATCAGGAGATCAAGCCTCCCTGCACCTCCCATAGTCCTACAACTTTAAATATACTTACTCCCAGATTCCACAACAGAGGAAGAGAGGACTAAATCCCTTATTATTTCCATCCATATATCTATCCATGCATCCACAGTCCCTTTTTTCTCATTTTTGCACATGTGGTCCGGGTGTCATATCAGTAGTGACCATCATCTAGGGCCACTGTTTACCCCACAGGTGGCTATCCCTGCTGTGGTTGTTCTTCCATATCACACACATGCATACACTCACACCTATGGCCAGTTTAGAGTGTCCAGTCCATCTAATGCATGTCTTTGGAATGTGGGAGGAAACTGGAGCTCTCAGAGAAAATCCACATAAACATAAGGAGGATATGCAGACTCTGCACAGAAAGCACCCTAACCAGGAATCAAAACACTTTTTCCTGATTTCAGCAAAAACACAATGTGCAATATCCCTTGGCAGAATTAGTGAGTAGAACATATTCTTTCAGTTACACTGCTGCACAACATGTGCTTAACCAAATGCATTTCATTCAACAGTATAACTTCACCCGCTGAAATTAACTACAGATTCACATTGATAAAGTGCATAATGACAAGATAAAATGCTCCCAGCATATATGGATCTGTGGGAATTGATGGAAGTACGAATGATCACACCACAAATGATCGAACTCAGTGCACCGAACTATTAAACCATTGAAAATGCAAAACATTGAAATATAACCTACATGCATACATACACATATTTTAAGCACAGGCATTTTACCCTTCTAGCTGCCAATATACCAAAACATAAAAAGTGTCCGAGCTGTTCTTAAAAATACCCAAAATAGTGCTTGCTTTAATGTAATTTGGTAGTCTGTTCCATGCATCAGCTGCTGACTCAGAGAATCAATTAGTGCACTTCTCATTCTTACAGAATCTTCTACATAGGTTGTTTAATGATTCTGTACTACGTTTTGATAACGCTAAACATTCCCAGAGATTATCTGTGTCTAAATGCCCTATATACCTGAATAAGGTCTCCTCTTAAATATATATATATATATATATATATATATATATATATATATATATATACACAGAGAGAGAGAGAGAGAGATATGAGAAACTGTAAAAGTTCAGATATTTTAATCTTTCACAATAATTTAAATTTTCATATCCATGGATACCCTTGATATTTTCCACTGTACTCTTTCTAGTTTACGGTCCTGCGGTAGCATTGTCGCCTCATGGTAAGACGTTGTCCTGTTCGATTCTCAGCTAAAGCGTCTTCTGTGTGGAGACATGTGTGAATGGGCGTACCTTCGTTGAAGGTTGTACGTCAGGGCTGGCAACTCGGTACGTAAAAATCTGCTGCCAATCATTAGCAGACTGGAGTTCCGCTGTGGCAACCCCTAACCAGAAAAAGCCGAAAGATACAACAACAACTCTTTCTAGTTTACTAATGCTTGTTTCTTTATAAGGTTTCCAATTCTCAAGTTTGGGTCTAATGTAACTAACAAGCAATGACGTCATCATTTCTGATTTCCTAGACTATAAATCTTTTTATACAACTTATAGTTCTATAACTATCATGAACCAGAAAAACTCAAAGCTGGATCTACCAATATACCCATGTCCTTCAATGAATTTACAGTTTCAATCATCACTGTGTGCTGTAAAATATTCACCTTGCAGTTTATGTCTCCCAAATTTCATATGCTTAGTTTTTGCTGTATTTTTCAGCATGTTATTCTCATGTGCCCAAAATGGTCCATTTAGTCAAGTTCTTTTGCAGACATTCCCTTTCTGCAATACATGTAATCAGCTTACCCAATTTCAAGTCACTCGCATACAGACTGTAGGATAGATCACAAAAGCAAAACAAACAGATTACTGTTGTGATCCTTTAACCCTACCACTAGCTACAGACATAATTTGCCTGAAAAATATTGTTTCTCCCACCTAGTCCACTGTACTGATTATGTGCCAACCCTAACCCTAATCCCAACCCTGCATCTTATCTTTGAACAACCCATCCCATCATACTACCACTACACAAGACATCTCAGATATACAGCACTCAAAACAAAACACATACATACACACGCACACACATGCAGTCTCCCTCATACACACACACACAAACACACACACACACACACACACACACACACACACACACACACACACACACACACACACACACACATGCGCACACACATACAATATTACATCTGACTCCTACCTTAACCCCAACTCTAAACCTAAACCTTAAACACATGTTCACTCCTACAGTCTCTTCTCTCACTAACCCTTACTCAAAGCCTAACCTACTACCACTCATCAACACAGACTCACCTCCACAAATCCATAAAATCCAGCAGCCTATTTACTACACTTTCATGCATTAGTGAGTGCACACATACACACATGCGCACGCACACACACACATACGTGCGCGCGAGCACACACATACAATATTACATCTGACTCCTAACTTAACCCCATCTCTAACCCTAAACCTTAAACACACATTCAGTCCTACAATCTCTTCTCTCACTAATCCTACAATCTCTTCTCTCACTAACCAATAAATCATGAATGCTGGATTGAAGAGGAGCTCCACGCAGGACCAGTAAAAAAGCTGCTGCTTTTTACTACTTTACTTGTGTCGTGCGTGGAGCTCCTCTTTAATCCAGCATTCGTGATTTATTGGTTTTATTTCTCAGGATTCAGCTCTACATTGTTGATTTCTCTCACTAACCCTTACTCAAAGCCTAACCTACTACCACTCGTCAACGCAGACTCACCTCCACAAATCCATGAAATCCATCAGCCTATTTACTACACTTGTATCCATTTGTGAGTGCACACACACACACACACACACACACACACATACACACACACACGCACAAAGACGCACACAAATGCAGACAAGCATGCACACATGCATGCATGCATACACACATGTACGTATGTCCATACATTCATGCATGCACTCACGCATGCACACACACGTATGCACCCTCCCTCACACACACACAAAGACAGACACACACACGTGCATACAGACACACACGCATGCACACATACACACAAAAATGCTTTTCCATGTGTATTTATGTGTGTTTGTAAAAATAAATGAATGGATTAGGGGTGTGTGTTTGTGTGTGTGTGTGTGTGTGTGTGTGTGTGTGTGTGTGTGTGTGTGTGTGTGTCTGTGTGTGTGTGTGGACATTGTGGGGTGTGATTTTTTTTCTCTATTTTACCTGTCAGAACATTTGGAATATTAAGCAGAATATAAATGTATAATTACTGTTAAATGGCAGCAAAAAAGCGCTGGTGCTTCTAGATGTTTTCTTCAGATGAGGCACACACACACACACACACACACACACACACGTAAATAAATCAATAAAGAGATTAAACAGCAGAATGAGCAAACAGTTCAGCCAGTGGAAAAAAATGCAAACAATACATATTTTAATTATCCATTTAGTAACACATTTAATGTTCAGTCAAATGTTAGAAGTTGCAAAAATGAAAACATAGTAGACAATTTTAGTTATGTAGTTAAATCAGTATGTACCATTGTGTCAGATTTTAAAGGCATATGGGCTTCCGTCTTCAAAAGTGCTGATTTAATGTCTCCTTCTCCATAATGCTTAACTTGCCAGGACATTAACATGTAAGGTGTTAATATTACCACCATAAAACTTGTGGCAGTGTGCATCCACAGGATCTTTTTCAGGCATGCCTTTCTTGAGTTTCAAGAATCTATGTGGTGCACTACCAGTAACTTTGGTGAAGAATGCCACATTGTGGAAGACCACTGTATGCGATGGATGGTGCAGAAGATGAAACTATATGACTGTTCTTGGATACTGCAAGTAAAGCAAGCAGCAGTATATGTTATATTTTTTCCAAGTTAGGAATGATGAGAAATGGGCCTTAGTTACAATGTTGATATTCTTATAAACATGCCTGACCAAATGTGTAGTATGCAGTTGTTTTGGGTGACATTCCATTATTACATTTCTCATTTTCCTTTTTTCCTTTTTCAAACAACTGACTGTGTCACCACTGGATACAAGCAAACAACTGCAACAAAATTGCTGTCCAAACAAAGAGCAGGGGAGTACAGAAATCTAAAGTTAAAATAGACTAAAGCATTCAAATGGTTTAATATTTTTATTAAGGTCATTCTGTCTTGTTATTGTCTATGCATGGATAAACCTTTTTCTAATTGATATTTGTCACCACAGGAGCATATTTGATTACTTACTGATTTAGACTGATTTGCTTAGCCTACAGACTTGGAATGTATAACTAGATGTTGCTAGAATAATAATGCCAATGGTTAAGGTCACAGAAAATGTGTACATGTATGACTGTGTGATGCATGGAGTGTGGAGCATCGTGAAAAATGTAAACATTTTAAGTGCTTCCCTAGTGCAAGACCTGATCTTAACAGTGCTTGGGGCTACTTAAGAAAAGCTTGCTGAAGTCCCCTAAGCACTTTTAAGATCAGGCTTCATAAGTGATACTTAGAGCAGATGGTGCTCTCTGGCAAAGAACAGTGGCAAATGGTAAAACAGCTTTTAAAAGTTATCAGAACTTCATTCTGCCACACTTGCAAACAAAAGAGTGTGGCAGAATTAAGTATCTAACAGCTTTTAAAGCCTTAGTTCTACAGAGGAGCACATTGTTTCTGCCTTCTGTCCATATTGCTAAGCTGTCCCTAACTTTGCCTCATAGTTTTGGCCTTTCTCTTATGAAAAACATGTTTCTCTGTAAATCGCTGATGATTACATTCAGCCAATAATGACATACATCAGAGTTTAACACTTTTTGTTCAAAAAATACATCTTCATGAAAACCCTGTTGTTCTATTAATTTTTAAATGACATAGAGCAATATTTAAAATCTTCCCTGATTTTTATCCTCCCTCCCCCCATTATTTTTGGACTCTCAAGCAAAGAATTTGGGAGGTATGCTGCTATTTTTCAGAGCTAAGTGCTTCTCCGGCTTTCAAAGCTAGTAAGACACTTTATGGTTCCTTAATTTATCTTTCTTTTTCTTACTGTAGCTGTTAGCACACAGAGCAGATAAAGCTTCATACACTACAAATTATTATGAAAGGGTTATGTTTGGGTCACCGATCATAACTTTTATTATGCATTCTCAACATGGATGCCATGAGTCACCTCTTGAGCTTCACTCTGAAGGTGAATTTCTTGATATCCATCTCAAACACATAACAAGCTGATTGTGATTGTAGACTCAATCATAAACCTCTGTATCATGAATAAACAAAGTAAACTGATATAGATGAAGCTCGTTGTATAAAATTCATATTCTGTAACAGTCTGACTCCAGCCACATACAAACATTTGTTCTAGATGCACCAAATATAATGAAACTAGTAATAGGATGTGGAATTAAAGATTTCTGCACTTGTAATGTGCACTGCTTTTGTAAACATACATGCTGAAGATGTTTTTAGAGCAGAATCTTGGTATGAGGAGAGAGGAATGACAGCTTTATATACTCTTGTGATGTGTCAGATAGAAAGGTGGAATTTTAATTATTTCCTTACAGTGATGTTTGTTTATAAATAAGCAGAAATATGTAGGGATATGTGGTCAGTGTTAACTTTTTCTGAAATCCATTAACACCACAAGACAACATTCCTGAAGTTATATGATATGTCACTCAGTTGTCTAGACATATTACAGTTTTGCCACTCTGTGTTTTTAACTTGTTTATGAATAATATCCTACACAGTCCTACTGGAAGCAGATTCAGTAAGCACATTTTATGATAATTTTGTGCTCATATTTTTGGTTCGATGTATCTACTTTTCAACAGCCTTCGTCCAGAATTTCAGTGTCTCCAGACTGATAAGTTTGATGAGATCTAAAATAAGGTAGGTCAAGACAGAGAACAAATGTTTCACAGCTACTATTAGGAATGTATTTTAACTATTGCCTTGGCAGCTTTTATAGTTGTAGGGCTGTGTGATGTGTTTAGAAGTATTTTTCTGAATTTGATATAATAGTTCTTTTTTTCTAATGTCAGAGGGTAATTGGTTTCAATTCAGTGGTAGATTTAGGCTGTGGCACAAGGCTGCATACCCCCCTTTTTACTGCTGCCACTGTCCCATACATATTGAGCAACTGTTTATTTATTAGTAGGTTTCCTGCTTCTGATATTGTGAGGTAGCAGTTTAGAAGACACCAGCCACAATTTTACCAATCAGTAGAAGAGTTAAAAGGAACAGAAAGCCCACAATTTTAAACTTAAAAAAGAATGCTCACAAGTACTAGTTTGGAATAAAGATGTATTTTTTTTCCAGTGGCAGCAGTGGTCTATGTACCTTCTCAGTGACAGTGATAGCAAAAGTGGTATTTAGATTTGCAACGGGACTCCAGAATGGATTGTATAACTGCCTTGGAGGGAGATCAGAACAAATGAGGGCAGCAACAGGACTCAGTGTTCATGCACTCAGTAGTACCATGAGAAAGTGAAAGGAACTCTGTAATCAGTTTGCATGATCAGGACTTTTTAAACCACGGTGGACAAGCAGATAATAGCTTGTTGGTATACTCTTACACAAAGAGATTTTAAAGAGTAACTTCCCAGATCAGCATTCCAGTCATGGTTTCATTTATTTGTTTAATTACAGTGAACATGGGAAGGGGATGAGCTGTAGACAGCAAGATGGACTGCATTACTGTGTCCTTTATTTCTGCCATGTCCTGTAAATTACACATCGCACATCACACAGGATCACTGGAAGTGGCTATTTGTTTAGGGAGGAAAATGTGTCAACTATTTAGTAATTCATTACTAGTTGGAGACAGTGCATATGTGAAAACAACAATTTGATATACATTATTGTAGTCATTATTTCTTTCAGTTGCATCACAGTCCAACCCCAGAGCATTTGTACTTACAAGGTGGTTGTCTTTTATGTTGGGAGATGAGAAGATATGCTCTTGGTTGATTTTGTTTTAATTATTTGATGTGACTTGTCAGAGAATAATATATGTGTCTATGAGCCACAAGGTGAAGTACATTACAGTGGTAGTTATTAAGTTCACTTTCATCACAATCGGGCTTCAGAGGTTTACACAGAATTTATGTATGTATGTATATATGTATGTATGTATGTATGTATGTATGTATGTATGTATTTATTTATTTATCCTTTTTGACAAGTTTAGCCCTACTAGGCAAGTGGTCTCTTTTGAAGAGAGACCCAAGGTCACATTTATACTGATTAGGGAAAATATGGCCAGGGCACTGAGGAAATTTCCTCTCTCTTTTCAAGCACTATGTGGTGCCAGAGGAATGCAAGATAGAGAAGAGAGGTAAACGCTGTTGGAGAGATTTAGGAGAGAAAGAATCAGAGAGAGGTGGAATCCTAGTTACATACCTGGTAAGCAGAGGTCTGGATACAGACATGTTGGAGAATGTTAATGAAGGAAGGAGAACCAGATGAAGGGGAGGAGGAGAACTGGAGTGTTGTGATGACAAGTATTACAGGGGCAGTCAGATAATGAAGCTGCTAATATGGTAGAGAAGCAGATTACAGAGGCTGAAAGCACAGATGCGTGTTTGGTTGATGGAGCAATCGGTTATAATAATGCATCTCTGCAACTGGGTACAGTGGATGAGTGATATCAAGCAAAGAAAAAAAAACACATGCATGTGCTGTAAGTCAAGGAAGAAGAAATAGTGTATAAAGTGAAGAGAAGTGTTTGAAAGGAACAGATCTGGAGCAGCTTCAGAAAAAAGACCAGTGGTAAGAATAAGAAGCTAAACTAGTGCTACTATTGACAGGTATGATGATATGGACAATATCATATTGCCATTAGGTTTTCCTTAAAATACATACATGCTTAAATACATTTAGGATCAGAATATTTGAAACTTTTTCAAGGGCAAAACCGTTTATGGTAAAGTATTAGAAAATAACTTACCACCTTGTAAAAACTTTATTTTTTTAGAACTTTGGCTTGCAGTTAAAAAGAATTAGACTGTGCAGTTTGAACTTCAGAAATGAAGGAATTTGAACATAAAAAGTTGTTTCCTGACAATGTGTGCTAAAGTGCATAATGTAAGGAAAATTTTTGCTAAAAAAGGTGGAGACGGTTACAGAATATTTCAGATATTATTGTGAATGGAAAAATAGCAACTGTTTGGTATTGGGGCGAATCAAACGCCTGCTTCTACTGTGTGTTTGAAAAACATTTGGTTCAAGAAGATATAGGCATTGTGGAGAGAAACTGCAAACTTCTTTTTGTAGGAACTGTAATGAATCAGGCCATTTTCGATTTGAATGCCCAGTAATGGTAGAAGAAAAGTACATGAAAAAAAACTGAAAGGGGGAAAGACAATTTATACAAAACAATGTTCAGTAAGAGAGTGAAATGGCTCATACAAGTGAGGAAGAAACTGACTCAAGGCGAGGAAAAACAACAAGGGGAAGGAATAATGGTAGAAGAGATTCATATTCAAATCTAAAGTAAGTTTACTCTGTTAAGTGAAGAAGAAGAATATGGTGACTCAGAAACAGAAGAAGGACAAGAGCAGAAAGAAGCTAAATCTACTGGAGGGAGAGTGAGAAAGAAAAAGAGAAAACTAACAGCAGGAGAAAAAAAGATGCAAAAAGGGAAAGGAATGATTTGGATATTTTGGACTAAATGTGAGTAGTATAAAAAATGAAATGAGGTGTTTAATGGTTATTGAATGGTGCAAGAAGAAAAAGATGGCTGGATTATGTTCACTGGATACAAGATATGTGTGATGCTTGAGTACAGATGGTCCTGGGTTCTAGTACAGGGTGTGCAGCCTTTGTTTTACTATTGTGACATTGCAGTTTATAACAATGAACTGCAACATAGACGAGTATTTTCTCATTCTTCTTGTGGCACCAGGTGTAAAGGTAGGAAAGCCATACATGTGATCCTGGGTTCAAATCCAGCATATTCCATGCACTTTTTACTGGTGTTGCACTTCCCATTATAGTCACTCTCACTTATAACACTTGATATTGTGTAGCTGATATTAATTATAGGTATGAGGGGTGAGGTACTATTATTGTTTCAGTTATGTGTTCATTTGTCTATGTATTATCACATGTATTCTCAAATCTATGACTGTGGGTATATTGTGTACTATATTCCTGTAATTATATTTCTGCTATCTGGATGGCCATGACCTTTGCATTTATCTAACACACATACACAACTGTCAGTGCATCCAACAACCTTGAATTTGCTTTGCTTGCTACTGTTGTGCTCTGCTTACCATTGCTCAAACACAGTGCTCGGTGGTGCACACTGCCAAGCACCATGTTTGCATGATGTTATCAGACCACAACATTTTCAAACAGTGTGCACACTCCCAGTAAACGCAATGACTGGAACTGGTGGGAAACCATCACTCTCCATTGCTTTTGATTGGTGATAATCATGGCAGGCTTTTCTGGAGAAAGAGTCAGATTTATGGCACAGGGATGGGGGTGTCCAGGAGTCCAAGATTTTTATTGGACCCCTAGTAAAACACCACAATACCAGGCTTCTGCATTGGGACTATTCTGGCTCCCAGTGTAAGTTGGAAGCTTGGGATAGCTTGGCCTGGACTGTAATGAGTGCCACCGGTATCGCGGACACTGGTGACCAATGTAGGCATTACTATAATGACCTATGATGGAGGAAGAGGGATACATACCCTTGATGCTTGATTGAGAAATTTAGGACTGCAGATATCCCACAACTGTGTAAGTACCAACTATAGAGAGTACTTGTAAAACTTAAAAGCTGAATATAGGCAAGACTGGTATTCATAATGGTATTCTGTTCTGTTTTTTACACAGCTGCCATGGACCAGGAGGCCAGTGTAAGAACACACGAGGCTAACTTGGCGAGGGTGAGGGAAGCATGTAGTATGTATGCAGCAGAAGAGTACTGTTATTGTAGCATTAAAAGTTAAAGATAGCTTTTTTGGTATTTTATAGAGTTGTATCAAATTGAGCATGCATATCTCAACTGAAAAAGCAAATATGCATGCATTAGTCTGTAGCACAAACCAAGAATGCAATACTAGACTTTAGTCAGAGGTTGTAGGTTCAAAGACCATACTTCTCAACCATACAATACTGTTAATTCCTCAATTATGTGTAACTTAAAGTTTTAAAGTAAAAGCTCTATACCAGTAGCACACTTCCCCTGCTGTAAACTGTAATCTGTATAATTGGAACACGCATATGTGCAATGTATGCACATTTCAAGCAATACTTCATGTAGCCTTTAGTATAGTGTGCATCTGTTAGGAGATGGAAGTCTTAAAAATAAAAGATCTGATTTTAATCTTCGTTCATTCTTTACTGATGGGTTATCGGTTCTGTCCTCGGAACCGAGCTGGCCAAGATCAAGCTCATGTCAGCCAAAATCACTTGAGCCAAGGTCCTACCCAGAATGCCCTACTCCCTGTTACCTCAGATCTCATCTGCCACATTGCTGAACAGCCGTGTCAAGCCACTCTCTCAGCTAAGTGTCTAATATTTTGAAAGTTTATATATTATTACTCTTAAAATTTTCTCAAAAGTTTGTTCTAATATTTTCCTACCCTATCGCACACTTTAGACTCTCTCCCTTTAGTCTTTTCCCTTTATTACCCTCTTTTCTTACTTTGTGGTAATTCTCCATTACCATCGTTGGTAATCCTTCTTTTCCTCTTTTTACCCTTTTTTTGGGTAGCCGTTATTCTTCCTTTTGCTACTGTGCTTCTTCTCCACTACAGCTATGTCGGATAAGAAAAGTTCCATTGATTTCAAGCAGTGCAAGGTTTGCGACCATAAGTTACTGCTTTCCAATGGCCATGACTTATGTGTCTGCTGCCTTAATGTCGCTCACTTGGCTGTAGATCCTGTGTGTGGGATCTGTAAAAACTTCTCTACCAGGACTCTCAACAAGAGGAAGAATAAGTTCGTTTTGAAAGGTCTCCTCAAGTCTCCTTTCTCTGAGGCTATTTCTGGGTTGAAGGGCTCACCCCCTCCTGTTAAACCCCACAAGAGGCGTTCTTCCTCTTCTTCATTGAACTCACTCCCTTCTTCTCTCTGGAGATCGTATGGAGTTGACTTACAAGAAGGTGAAATTGATTACTACTCCGGCGCTGCCACCTGTGACCCTGCCAGCTCCAGGCTCGGCACTGCCCCAAATGATCCTGACTACAGCCATGTCTCCTTTATTGATATTGGCACCAGAGTTCCTGGTGCATACAACTATGGTTCCGACAGTTCTGTCACAAACCCTAATGACACTGTCAGTACAGGTTCAGTCACCTTCGGCTCCAATTATGACTCTTCTGTACTCCACGGTGCAGACTTTTTCGGCACCGACATGTACTTCGGTGCAGTCTTTCTGGGCACTGTCCTTATGGCTGGTGCAGACACTTTCCACTACAACACTGTACCCTTCGGGGCAGACCTTTGCCTTTACGGTGCAGACACCTTCAACTACCATGATGCAGACATTTTCCACACCGTTTTCTTCAGTGCAGACGTCTTCAGCTCCTAGCTCTGCACCTATTGAACTAGCAAGAGCCAAATATTCCCCTTCATTGGATCCTTTTGCAAGCATTCAGTATAGTTCTTTCCTGGAAAGGACAGAATTGCTATCAGCCTTCTCCATGAGGTCAACCAAGAGTCTTTCTGAGCAGGATGCATTGCAGCTTGTTGACCAGTTGCTTGTGGCCAGATGTCTCCCTCAACTGTCGAAGTCGATGTTCCCTCATTCAGGTGAGCGTATTTCGCCTCAAACCCCAATGTATACTCCTCCTTTGACTTCTACTCAAGTCTCAAAGCCTATTACTCCGACAGAAGCTTCCATCCCTCCGACTCCAATAGTGGATCTCACTTTGGAACCAGAGTTATCCTTGTTGCCCTCTGTGCACTGGGCATCGGGCTCTTCTTAGGCCAGTGGCTGTGCCTTTGTGGAAGGCATTCCTGGCTCCACGTCAATTATTTCTATGGCACCTTCCAGGGATGCTCCCTCTCTTATGGTTTACGGTCCTCTTGAGACTCCTAGTCTGGGGCGGGTTCGTCGGGGTGGGGTGTGACCCCAGTTCCGAGGTTGTGCTCGGTTCAGGGCTCCCATCCCTCCTTGGGTGGGCCAGCCTTCCAGGCCACGGAGAGGGTGCTTGCCTCCACTGGCAAAGCTCATTTGTCTGAGTCCTCTCCTCCCTCTGTGCTCCAACTGCCACAAGCTTCAGCCCCCGGACACCGGGCACAAGAGCTTCAGGTCTCTCTTCCTCAGGAGACCCCCTCTTTGCAGTCTTCCCCAGAACCTCCCACTGAGGAAGTGCCCCACAAAGCATCATGCAAGAGGAAGCATATGGACTCCACTGAGGAGTCATTGACTGAAGATACAGATTTTGATGACGGGGAAGGGTCCCCATGGTCACACTCTGATGAGGTGTCCTTTGGTGACATCTTCGAGATCCTTAGACAGAGGGGTGACTGGAAGCCCTCTAATCCTTCCTCTGAGGAATCTGTATTCTTGCAAGCTTTTCATGCCCGGCCCCCTACCTCCTGGGTCGCCCCGCCTGCCGATGAGATCATCCAGCTCATTGTGCAGCATGCATGGAAGCCTCCTGATACCATGGAAGTGATTCCCAAGAGGCCAGACAAGATATTATCTCCCCCCGCGGAACACCCCCACTGGTCACATGGTCTCCCAGTAGACGCTGTGGTGGTGGGAGCTGCTACTAAGAAGGATTTGGCAGAAGAGAGCCAAACTGTCCATCCACCTAACAGGGAGTCCTGGGCAATTGACAGATTAGGGAAGCATGTGTTTGCTTCCTCGACCTTCACCGTAAGGACTTTGAATTATTTGGCACATTTTACCAGGCTTCAGCAAGATCTTATCAACCAGCTCTCTGAAACCTTGACAGGTGCTGTTTCTGATGAAGTCCATGATAATGTGGCTTCTCAGATAGCCACCCTACAGTCCATTTCCAACTCTTCCATGCGTCTTATTTCTCACACAACAAAAGGGGCGGCTAGAGCAGCAGGCGCAGGTATAGTCACCAGACGAAATGCTTGGATATGCCTTTGTGACTTTGCGGACTCCTTTAAGGCTTCCTTCATGAATGACCCCATAGAGGCCACTTCTTTGTTTGGCACTAAAGTCAAGGATACGCTAGCACGGTGTGAACAAGATGGCAAGACCTTGTCTCCCATTGGTGTCAGACATGTCACTCCTCAGCAATTCTATTCCAGAAATCAGAGGAGCCGAAACATCTGGCACAAGAAATCACAGGGTTCTTTCCAGGATACACGTGCCGAGTTTTCCCCTAGAGGCAGAGGGGGAAACTCCAATGGAAGACGCCGCTTTCAGGGCAGAGGAGATCCGTGTAACCAGGGTTCCAGAGATTCTTTCTGTGGCCAACCCTATCAGTGCTCCTAAAGCATTGCCCGACTGCTCACCTCTGGAAGCAGTTGGGGGTCATTTCTCCTTGTACCCTGCTGCCTGGCAAAGGATAAACAACTGACTCTTGGATACAACGGATTATATCCAGAGGCTATCACATCCCATTCCATATTTGCCCAGTCTCATCAAGAGTGTTACTCGATGTTCCACTCAGTCAAAGAGAAACAGCAGCACACAAAATCAAAAAGCTGCTACAAAAAAAGAGTCATCCAGATGGTCCCCTCAGACCAGATAGGATCCGGATTTTACTCAAGGTTTTTTTTAGTGCCAAAAAAGATAGGGAACTGGAGGCCATTTCTGGATGTCAGTACACTAAACAAATTTGTAAAAACAGAGAAATTCCAGATGGTCACGGTTCAGTCTATCCTTCCTCTTCTGGAAGAAGATGATTGGATGTGCTCTGTAGATCTTCAAGATGCGTATTACCACATAAAGATGGACAAATGCTCAAGAAGATACCTCCGCTTCTGTATAGTAGCCAGTCACTACCAGTTTTGAGCCCTGCCCTTCGGTGTCTCTACAGCCCCCAAAGTGTTCAAAAAATGCATGGCAGTGGTTATCGCTCACTTGTGACTTCAAGGATTCCAGGCATTTCCATATCTAGACGAGTGGCTCCTTACCGCCCCCACCAAGCGTCTACTGAAGAAGCCTTGCATTATACTCTCTTAACAGCTCGAAGCCCGGGAATCACTATAAACTGGGAGAAATCCAACACAACCCCAACTCAGTCTTTGGAATTCATAGGGGTACTGTTGGACACAAGAAATTGCACAGCATCTCTTCCAGAACACAGACTTCAGAGAATAAGACAACAAGTTCAACCATTGCTCTGTCACCACAAATCCCCAGCTCGATCTGTACTTCAGCTATTGGCGCCAATGGCAGCGTCAATCACCATTGTTCCCCTAGCCAAATTCCACATGAGACTTCTTCAATGGCTACTTTTCACTCAGTGGTACACTCTACAACATCCTTTGTCTTTTCAAATAAGTGTGACTCAGAGATGCAAACAAGATTTACTCTGGTGGACATCTCGAAATCCCCAACAATAGTCTTATCCTTTCACCCCCCCATCTACTGATAGCCACGGTGTCCATGGACACCTCACTGATGAAGTGTGGGGGGGCTATGTCAGGGATACTCGGTCCAAGGCACCTGGTCAGAGACAGAAGCTCTTTTGCATATCAATATCCTGGAACTGAGGGTGGTGCTTCTAGTGTTGCAAGCATCCTTCCATCAGACCAACTAGACCCTGTAGATGTAGGTATTTATAACCCCATTCTTACCGTAAAAGAAGGAGATTTAGTTTTGGATGTGGAAGAAGAATTGAGCGTGGTGGTGCCCAGTACAAGTTCACCACCAGCAGTCGTGGGCTCAACAGGTACAGACTTGGTTTGTTACAAGAAGAGTTTTATTACTCCTTTTACTTTGGAAGCGAAGTTCATTAGCAACATCCTTAGAAGAGATTGGCACATATTGACCTTTGAGAAAGATTTAGTATAGAAATTAGGTGATGAGCCAGTTATTATTTTTAGAAAAGGTAGAAATCTAAAAAGTATCATGGAAAGTATGATTATGAAACCCACTAGAACAGAGGGCACATACAAATGTGAGGCATGTAATTATTGTAAATTCATTTCTGCAGGGTCTAGTTTCACAGTGAATCAATACATGTTTAAAGCCAGAGGCCGGTATAGTTGTAGTTCTAAATCAGTGGTTTACCTGGCTTCCTGTCAGTCATCTCTGGCTTTTTATATCGGCAAAACTGGAAGGAAATTAAAAGAAAGGATTTACGAACACACATACCATATAAGGAAGAAGAGTAGTATCAATGCCCTAGCGAGACACTGTAATGTGAATCCTACCCATGCTTTTTTGTTTAAAGTGATAGATCAGGTAGCGGTTGATGAAAAAGGTGGACTGCATCAGTTACTGTTAGAGAAACGTGAACTTGTTTGGCAGCTTAGGCTGAATTCTTACACTCCCCCTGGTTTAAACAAGGTCACATCTTTGACTTGTATTTTGAAGTTGAGAAGTCTATTGAGGTGACACATACAGTATTTTATTTCATGTTAGCAAAAGGTTGCAACTGTTGTAGTTTATTCCTGTTTTCGTCTTGAGTTCCCTTGCACATTTTTATAGTCTAGTACTAAACATTGTTTTTAAATTGTTTTTAAATTTTTTCAACATTTTTAGAACACAGATCCTCTAAGGTCTTAGAATATAGTTTACTGTATGTATTTGTACTTTTAGGTATTTGACACCCTGTCCATAGTTACTTGACATTTTTGCTTCAGACACTGTCACCTCTTGGTGCTGTGAGTAGTAGTCTGTTGTTATATTTGTACTCCTTTTATACTTATTATTATTATTATGTTCTTTTTTTCTTCTTTTACACTCCAAGCTTATATTTATAACTATGGTTTCCTACATTTATGCTTTCCATTCAGTATTTCTGTACTTTATGTTGGAGTATAGTTTTGCATTTTGTTTTTTCTAAAATGAAAGTTTTAAACAGAAGATGTTAAGTTGTCTATCTCGCCTTCATTCTTGCTGGATCTCTAAAAGCTCGAGTTGGTTCCACATATCCCACAATGCTGAGTTACCTCAGATCTCGTTTGCCGCTACAGCATCGAGGTGTTGGTTTTTCTACCGGCTTGTTGGTAAGTGTATTTTTTGTAAAATTAGAATACTTAAAACCCTATATTTTTAAGTTTAAATATATTTCCTTAGTGTAGTGGATTTCTACCCTGTTTTCCGGAAAATCCCATTTTTTCCCACAAGAACTTTTAAAGTTCTCTCTCGGACCTTCTGGCCTTTCTCCATCCCTAGTGGTGTGTGTGTGTTACTCTTAATTAAACTTTAGTTAATTGTTTATTTTTGAGTTTTAAAAGTAAGATTAGTGTAATCAGATTGTCTGTTTGAGTGTGTGTGAAAATAAGTTGATCCTAAGGGGTCTACTTAAGCCTGAGGATTCCCTTTCTGTCTCTCAGCTACTGAGCCGAGACCTAAACTACAAAACTATGTCTGCCATCTAGGAAGAGATCCAGGTCACCATCCCTTGGCTCCGCCAGCATCTCCTCTGCTGTCTGGTCAGATCATGACCTCCAGAGGGTAGTGAGTCGACAGCCCGACTCATCAGTCGATGCCTGCCCCTGTCCATCAATATATTCCTCCTCCCGACTCCGTTGAGCTCGGGGCGGCGGACGAACCCGGAGCAGCTGCGGCGCCGGAGCCATACAGGTGTGTGTCCTCCGTCGCCCTGATGATTTCTCTCTTTTCGAGATTCGATTCACCGGGACTCGTCCTCGGGCTCTGAGGGGTGAGTGGCAAGCCATCACTGTCGAGGTTCTCAGCTTCCCGGAGCAGGACCTCTGGCTTTGCCTGACAGGGGTGTGTTAGAGCCTGGCTCTACTCCACAGTCGGCTCCGTCCGCCCCTCCCCCTCGGTGCCTCAGGTCAAGTCGACTCACTCCCTCATCCCAGACCGCAGAGAGCCAGCTCCTCAGGAACCCCTGTGGGGATTTCATCCTCTTCGAGGCCTCTCCTGATTTGGCAGAAGAGCCCCTCGGAAGAGGAAGTGTAAGAGGAAACACATTGACTCACCTGAGTCCATCACATCTGACACAGATTTAGATGATTCGAGGGTTCCCCCCCTTCTGAAGATGTCTCCTTTGCAGACATTCTCGAAATCCTCAAACAGAGGGAAATTGGCCAGCCCTCAGCCCTTCGGAGGATGAATCTGTGTACCTTGAGGCCTCGTCCTTCCACCTCCTGGGTGTCTCCCCTTTGACCCCCTCATGCAGGTGGTAGCTAAAGGCATGGACGGCTCCTGATTCAGTGGACCCCACTCCCAGGGGACCCTCAAAATTCATAACGCACCAGCAGACAAACAGTTCTTGACAAAAGGAGTTTCTGTAGATGCTATGGTGGTAGCTGCTGCCACTAAGAAGGAACTAGCTGATCCTTCAGTACCTGTCCATCCACCTAACAAGGAATCTAGGTCCATGGACAGGGACATTTACTATGCTCGCTGAACTACCTGTGCCATTTCTTCAAAGGGACTTGATTAAAGAAGCGAGTGACATGTTGAAGGACCCTACAGCTGCGGGTTTTCAAGATAAGATGAACACTCAGCTGGCTACCCTTAACTCCATAACCAACTCCTCCATGCGCCTCCTTTCTTATGCGGCTGATGGGGACAGGTGTGGGGCATGCCTGGATGACCCTTCAAGACGTCTTTCACTAACTCCCGTTTGATGGATCATCTCTCTTTGGTCCTCAAGTGAAAGAAACCTTGACTAGGTGCGAGACTGATGGCAAGACTCTTTCTGCTTCTAGGCCTTACCCCAAAGGCCAGAAAAGTGGGAAAATGTGGTTAACAATCTCAAGGGACTTAAGTCGGGAATAACAATGGTAGATGTGAAGCCTTCTCTGATAAGCCCTTTCAGCATCCCTAGCCTGGCTATCCCTGACTCAAGACAAATGGGTACAGTCCGGCTATTCTATCCCCTTTCTTATTCCAAACCAATCAAAAATCCCTTCCAGATGTTCCAGGATCTAGCGGTTTTGGAAATTTCAAAACTGCTTGCGCCAGTTCCAGCAGACCAGCAAGGATCCGGAATCTACTCAAGGTTCTTTTTAGTTCCAAAGAAAACAGGGACTGGAGACCAATTTTGGATCTCAGTATCTTGAACAGATCAGTCAAGAAAACAAGATTTCGATGGTCACGCTGCAATCCATCCTTCCCCTATTGGGAAAAGGAAACTGGATGTGCTCTATAGACCTTCAGGATCAGGCTGGGAACCAGTCATTTTCAGTTCAGGGCAAATGCATGGCAGTGGTAGCTTCTCACCTGAGATGACAAGGATTCCAGGTGTTTCCATATTTGGACGACTGACTCCTCACAGCTCCCACCAAGCATCTCCTTCTGATGGCCAGGGATTACACTTTTCGCATTTGTCAAAAGTTAGGCATTTCAATAAAGTCTGTTTTCTAGACACAGTAGACATGTCTGAGACTAACACATCAGAGAATAACAGACATTCACAAACTGGTCTCACTCCTTTTCAACAACAACAGAATCAAAGCCAGGTTAGTTCTGAAAGTGTTGGGAATTATGGCGGCCATACCTCTGCTTCCATTAGCCAGATTCCACATGCGGATCCTTCAGTGGATGCTCTTTACACAATGGTCATACCAGCAACTTCCAATGTCCCACACCATTATGATCACGCAGGGCGTGAAATCATCTCATGTGGTGGATGTCTTCCCCTCAGCTCTTGTTGGGAAGACCCTTTGTTCCACCCTCCGGTTGCTACTCTGACAACGGATGCCTCCCTGATCGGGTGGGGGCATTATCAGGGCAGGACGGTCCAGGGCACATGGCAACCAAACGAATGCCACTTGCACATAAATGTTCTGGAGATGAGAGCAGTGCTTTTAGCGTTGCAAGCCCTTCAAGACTCTCTTCCCAATATGTCTGTAGTGTGGTACATCAACAAACAAGGCGGAACCAGATCATACCCCCTGTGAGAAGCACTCAGATTGTGGCAATGGGCGATTTCTTCTCAGCGGTTTCTGATAGCACCCGGAAGTCCAATCAAATTGACAAGTTGAGCAGAGCTATCCTCATGCCTCACGAGTGGTCTCTGAAAGACTCTGTTGTGAGAGAAATTTTCCTCAAGTGGGGTCAGCCTTGCTGCGATCTTTTTGCTACTCCCCAAAACAGCAAGTGCAGAGAATACTTCACTCTATTCCCTTTACCAGGCCAACCCAGCAGAGACGCTCTAGTCCAAGTTTGGCCCGGGGACTTCTGTATGCATTTCCTCCCTTCCCACTAATCTCTCAAGTGATACAGAAAGCTATCGCTCAGAAGGCCTCATTGATCCTCATTGCTCCTTACTGGCCTCGACAGGTGTGGTTCCCCTTTCTACATCAATTTCTATTGAGCGACCGTGGCATCTGGACCTAGTTCCAGATCTTTTGATCCATCAGTCGGGTCAGTTACACTCTGAACCTCACTGCTTGGTTCCTCCAGTTCCAACCTTAGCCAGGCTTCCTCAATTATCTCACTCCGTTGAGATATTTTGATAGCTTCCCATAAATCTTCCACTCGGAAGATTTATTTGAGTAAGTGGAAACGCTTCACATATTGGGCTCAAGGAAGGGACATAGATCCTTTCACTGCTTCCATCCAAATAGTCCTTGATTTTCTAGCTGAACTCTTCCATACAGGTTCATCTCCTCTACTCTTAAAGTTCAATTGGCAGCTATTTCTAACTTTCATGTGGGTATTTCTGAATCTGCCTTAATGTCCCACAAGCTTTGCAAAGCCTTTTGAAAGGAGTTTTTCTTCTCAGACCTCCTATAAGAAATCCTCCTTCTCCTTGGGACCTAAATTTAGTTCTTACTTCTTTGATTCTTCCCCTTTCGAACCTGCAGTCTCCTGTTCTTTAAAATTGCTATCATGGAAGACTCTCTTTCTGGTAGCCATTACTTCAGCTAGAAGAGTTTCAGAGCTTCAAGCACTCAGCCGTCGCCCTCCTTATCCATTGTTTCATAAGGACAGGGTATCCCTTTTGCCTAAGGTAGTCTAAATCTAAATCAAAGCATTGACCTCCTGTCTTTTTCCAGAATATTCCAATAGGTCTGAACAAAATTACACTGCCTGGATGTTCATCGTCAATTGAGGTACTATTTGGATAGAACAAAACAATTCAGAAACTCTGACCAGCTGTTTGTCTCCTATGCGGAAGGCAGAAAGGGACTTTCAGTTTCAAAGGTATCATTATCCAGATGGCTAACATCTTTGATTTCCCTTGTATATGAAATTAGACACCAAAAGCTGCCTAATAAACCTAAGGCCCATTCCACCAGAGCTTTGGCTACTTCTTTAGCCTTCCAAGACAGACTGCCTATTGACACCATTTGTTTGGGCTACTCCTCACACTTTCATTTCTCATTATAAGTTGGATTTAGCTTCTAGGCATAGAGCTAACTTTGGTTCCACTGTTCTCAGGAGTCTGTTCCGTTAGGCCACCGGGACAAGGTGCTAGGGGCCGGTCCCATCCAGCAAGAATGAAGGAGATAGACAACAACATAAAGAAGTTATGTTCTTACCATAACGTTCCATGTTAGTTGTCTTCTTCTCCCCACCCTCCTGCCCCTGGCCTGGACAGACCTAGAGGAGTTGTGATTGTGACCTCTCTTTCTACCACCTCTGTACTTTAGGTATATGCTCTGCTGTGCATATTTCCTGGATCAGGATGTAGGTCACCCTTCTCTTCTCCCTTGTTTATAGAGGTGGACTTTGTTACTAATTATTCTATTACTATTATAGGCTGGGCCTAGCTTACAAACGAGATCTGAGGTAACTCATGCCTAGCATTGTGGGATATAAGGGGAACCTCGAGCCGGTGGAACCAACTCTCGAGCTTTTAGAGTGGGTCGGCTCCGAACCCATCCAGCAAGAAGAAGGCGAGAAGAAGACAACTAACATGGAACGTTATGGTAAGAACATAACTTCTTTTTTTAAATGAATGATTTTATTTTGCTGACATGAGCTTTTTTAACACAAGAAAAAAGTTTTTGATGCAGAACGCTTTTAATTATTTAACTTAGTATTTAATTAGTTAATTGAATGGTGGCTGAATCCAATTACTGTGCTTTGCTTTGGCGCCTTTTTCATTTTAAAACTGTGTATGAAGTTTTTTCTTTTGTCTGATGAAGTCTTCCAAAGGTGGAAGACAAAAAGCGCTTCACATTAAATTTTTTAGGAGTTATTCTAGCCAGATCGGAGCCTGTGTTGTTTCTTTCATTCTAAAGAAAGCACGACAGTTGAAGAGCAAAGTGATCCTCATTGCTCCATATTGGCCTCGACAAGTCTGGTTTCCCTTCCTCTGGCCTCACCTGCTAGATCAACCATGGATCCTCAATCCATCACCAACATTGATCTCCCATCTGCAGGGTCTGATTCACCCCAATCTAACAACCCCGAAACTGACAGCTTGGTTTTTCCACTTCCTATGATTGTCAGGCATGAAAACCTTTCGTCCCCTGTGTGCAATATTCTTATTGCATCTCATAAATCATCCACCAGACTAATCTATCTTAACAAATGGAAGAGGTTCTCTCTATGGGCAGCAGATAAGCAAATAGATCCCATCAGCAATGAATGAATGAACAAAGAACAACAACACAGATGGAACGTTATGGTAAGACATAACTTCATTTTCTTTGTTAGGAGGTGGCAGTCTCAAAAGTAAAGGTTAAGATAATACAGTCAAATAATTATATTACATTGTATATCACATATGACGGTTGTAATCATATCTCTTTTTTTTCTCTCACCCCAACCCTTATCCCTCTTTATTTTATTTTATTTATTTTTTATTTTATTTTTTTGTTGCATTTTATTACTTGTCAAAATGTGTCCATGTCTTCCATGTGTACCACTTCACTAAATGCTCCTTAGCACAGTGGGGTTGGCCTGCCACACAGGATCCACCTGCCCCCCTCTACCAGCTTCAGCACCATTGCTCAGCATGTCTGGGAGCCTACCTGCAGCACATCTGATTCCTTTGTACTACCTGCCCTCTCAGGTAGTCATGTCCCTGAGTCCGGTCCTGTGCTACCCTCCAGGAGCAGTAGCCAATATGGTTATGTTTGTGCATACCTACGCTAGCTGAAGAGGCTGCTGTCCCTCATGTTATTCAGTAGTATAAAGAGGAGAAAGAGCCATCAAGTACTGCAGCCAGTGGTGGAGTGAGTTGATAGTGATGACAGTCCAGCTGGTGAGGATTTGATTCTTGTCACCCAGCTTGACAACCAAGGGTTCTGGATGTCCCCACCTTCATCCCAGTCATGGTGTCCCCCAGCCTTTTGTGCCCATCACCGTCCCTTCTCTTATCTTGTTTGTTTTGCCTGTCTGCAATTGCCTCCTCACCTACCCAACTTACTGGTCCCAGGCATACCTATGTCCCCTCCCTAACATTCCTTACTCTGTCTAGAAAAAAAAATGGGCACCTGTCTCACAAAAAAAAATCAACCCATACATAGCTCTCCATTTTGCACACATTTCTTCTTGACACACATGATTCAGTCCAGTTGGCTATACAACATGACTGTGTTTTGATCAACCCTCTCTCTGGAGATGACAGCCCAAGTTCAGTTAATATTTTGCACATATGTTCAGTTTACACTGTTAAAGAAATGAATAGCTGTGGTTCTTTACTACCACCCTCCTGCACATTCCTGCCCTGTTTTCTCATTGTTCTTCCTCCTGCTTACTCCACATTTCACCACTGTTCTATCTTTTTCCATTTCTCTTCTATAAGGCATTATTGTGCAGGTGTGCATCATGCACCAATACGCAGCAACAGTAATGTGAAAGTAGTTAAAAGTATTACACACAGCTGTGTTTGAACCCAGTACCATCTGGCCCCATAAAGGAATATATCACTGCATTAACTGCATTAACAGGTGCTGTCATAGAGTCAGTTAAGTAGCAGCTATATTCCAGAGACTCAGTACTAACTGTCAGACTTTGTTCTTTCCCCTGCTTCCTCCCCATTTCACCACTTTCCTATCTACCCCATTTTAACACCTTTAATCTGGTCAAAAATAGAATCACACGCAACATATATAAGTAGCAAAAAAACAATGGATCCCTTAACTTTTTGGGCTCCATTTTTGCAAGGAGGTGCTCATCATGGACCAATGTGGAGCAATGGTGGGAGGCAGCAAAATGCTGTGGTTATCTCCTCGCAATGATGCTTAACCCTGCTGTGCTATGCCAACATACAGCAACACATCTCATATAAATAATTCATGGCATGAAAAGTATTTTAAAGTATTAGATACAACTGTATTCAAACCCAGTACCATCTGGCCCAAAAAAAGAATGTATCGTTGCATTAACACTTGTCAGTTAAGCAGCAGGTGTATTTCATAGACTCAGTACTAACTCTCAGGCTTTAACAATGTTTCTCATGTTAGTGCACTGCTTACCATGATCAGACATGTGTCTCGTATGTGTATGCACGTTGCTAACTATTGCACAAACCCGCTGCATGCCGCTCTATGGAAATGTACACATTATGCTGTGTCACTGCTGTTTACTGTCCATTTCCTGTGTATGACTTGAAATTACATGTGGAAACATTACAAAGTGAGAGCCCCATTGAACAGTATTGCAAACCCCCTAGCAGTGCAACCCTGGGGTCTCAGCACTTTTTCCACACATATATCAACCGCACTGCAAAATATAATATCAAATGCTTTATGCTATGCAATGCACATCAGTCTGATAACATGCAGAACTACAGCTATTGACCATATGCCTAAAAAGCCTTATCTGCAAGGCTAGTATAGGAATCAGCATGGACCATATCCACAGGGACATAGGTGACCTTCATCTCACTTGACCCTACCAATTTTGGTTTTGTCAAGGGTATATTTTCCTTATTGAACCTTGTGGACATCTTGGATACTGACCCCAAAGACCTGGATGAGAGTTAAGAGGACATAACGCCTATGTTGATTTATCCAGGGCTTTGACACTATCCTCCATTTATGTCATAGTGAAGATCTCCCATCTGGGAGTTAGGCCATACAGTACTAGACATGTATTCAAATGGCTCAACAACAGAACACACACTCTCAGAGCTGGGGAATGCACCTCCACCACAAGCACACTCACCAGTGGCATACCAGAAGGATCTGTGCTGGGCCCTCAACTGTTTGGAAAATAATTCCCCTAAAGCACTGGCAACGGTAGATGGCTTGTGATTTACCAAGTTTGCAGATGACTGCTAACTGGACGCACTCATACAGAGTCCCCTGTCATGATAACATATTACAAAAGAGACTGGCACAGACTAATGATTGGTGCCAAACTCATGGACTGAACCTTAAAGCTTACAATGACTTATTGCCCCCTTTGTCAATGATGTGCCCCTACTAATTGTGATATACATAGCCCCCCCCAAGTTCAAACACAGTGTTGTGAGACTTGGGAACACATGTTGATACCAATCTACACTTTCATCACTATGTGCCCATAGTGGTGACACACACAATCTGCACTGCACACATTATACATATGGACATCATATCCACAACCAGGGTAGGGTGGCCACGGTGGTGCAGCGGTTAGCGTTGCCGCCTCACAGCAAGAGGTTCTCTGGTTCGATTCTCGGCTGGCATGCCTACTGTGCGGAGTCTGCATGTCCTCCCTGTGGTCGCGTGGGTTTCCTCCAGGTGCTCTGGTTTCCTCCCACATCCCAAAAACATGCTGTAGGTGGATTGGACACTCTAAATTGACCCTAGGCATGAGTGTGTGTGTGTGTGCCTTCTGTGGAAGGTTGGTTGCCGGGCTGGCAACTCGACACCGTAAAACTCCACTGCCAATCATGAGCGGACAGGTGATCCACTGTGGTGACCCCTAAGAGGGAAAAGCTGAAAGAAGAAGAAAATCCACAACAAGGGTAGTCATACCTCTGCTGTACTCTCCCCTTATCACACCAGTAATGGAGTACAATGCTCACATTTGTCTGTACCTTACCAGACACCTACAGCAATTGGAGAAAACATAGGGTTGTGCCTCCAAACATGACATACATGGAAAGACTGACATACTTGTCACTGTACTTGGTATCATGCTGGCTGCTGAGAGGTGACCTATCCCTGCTCTGCAGAGCAGTCTCAGACCCTGCTCTTCTGGAAATGATGGACATCTGCAATTCAAATTGGACAAGAATAATTTGCCCCTGGGTTCTCAATATAGCCTGTGACATAAACAGAACATGCTGGGGAGACAGATGTATCCCACAATGGTTCACATTCCTCTGTAATAGGCTCCCACTGCATGAGAAGCAGTGCTCCTTGATGACCCTGTTTAAGGCCAACCTTGAGTACTCATTGGGTGATTGTAAAGTCACCTCTGGTCTGACATCTATGTCCCTCATGGACAAGGCCTATTGCTGCCGCTCACAAACTTACTCTGCTAAATATGACCATCCAACTATGCTCAATAAGGGTACTTGGGTTTTTACACAGCTAGGCTTCTAAACACCCTAGTGCTATTAGGCTAGTCACCTCATATGAACCTATGAAGCTATGTGCCTATGCACGTCTTCCAACCTGTTGTCCCCAACATGGCCTGTAGATGTTATCTACTATAGGTTCACCTGCACTCATATATGTCTAGACAGCAGAGCAGAAGTGTGTATCCTACAGTTACTTCTCCAATGACATGGATTGCCAGTATTTTGATACTTGCACATGCCTACACGTCCATGTCATGCAGCCCACCCAACATATTGTCTCCCACATGGCCTGCTGATGTAATCTACTATAAGTTCACCTGCAGTCTTGTAAAAGTCAGACTTGTGCCGTGGCTCCTGCATAAAGTACTGTGCTCTGTAGTCTGTGTAATTAGACAGGTAGGAGTTCTGTTCTAACTGTAGTCCACTGGTTGTGTGTGTTTGTGTGTAAATGTCTAAACAGAAGAGCAGAAATGCGTATCCCACAGATACTGCTCCAGTGGCATGGATTGACAGTATTTTGATACTTGCCGATGCCTACACATCTATGTCATGCAGCCCACCCAACATCTTGTCTCCCACATGGTCTGCTGATGTGATCTACTATACATTCACCTGCAGTCATGTAAATCTCAGACTTGTGCCATGGTGCTTGCATGAAGTACTGTGCTCTCTGGTCTGTTTTTTGGGGTTATATTCTCACTGCAGTCAACTGTGTGCATGTCTGTGTGTGAGCTGTTGGTTGACTTTATTTCAGGGAGCATTTTACACCACCATGTGGGACAGTGTTACATTCTCCTCAACAGACACTGCCACTGTCATCAGCTATATCACATTTTTGGATATGCAGTACCCCCACCAGGGCAGGGTCAAAGACTGACCTGGAGGCCAGGCAGAAGTTACCTCATCCAGTACAATAAATATTGCATTGAGATGGCTTTTAATATATCTACATAAATGATGGCATGGTATGTAGGCCCTGTGCTATCTTGTTGAGAAAGCCCTGTGGTATCTGCAGCTGCTACAGGTGTGTGTTGAAGTACATGTGAAAAACAGCATTATATTCTATCAGTGTTGTAATGAGGTTTGACTACAGTGCTGTCATACAATCCTGAGGTCTCGATATGATGGCATGACTTATGATGTCCACAACATAGGCTTTCAAAAGTAGTGTGGACACTTGGTGGTCAATGTTGAAATTGCTATCTACATGTGTTCCCAGTGCTTGCATCACTAGGTTTCTGCATAGCAGGACTGTTTTCAGTGCTGTGATTAACAGGGAACTCAGATGAACAACATTACAAACACACATTTCTGCATTTAGTTGTACAAAATGTGCCTTTGTCACCATTCACTTGTGTGCTAGCTTCTCCTGTACTATGTTGTCACCGTTGGTGGACTCAGTGTTCACACACAATATACAAGACTCAGCAAAACTGGTAATCCAAAGGCCATATACTTTAGCCTGAACTGTCAAGAAGTACAGTTCAAACAGTGAAGGGCCAAGCACAGATCCCTGGGGTTTGCCAGTGGTGACAGCTCTACTGGTACAGGTTGATTCACCATAATTTCACATGATGTGTTCTATCAGCCAATTGGTTACCCATCAACTGACATAAAGTTTAATCCCTAGCTTGGGGGTTTTCTCAATGAAACCTGCATGTGTGATTATGTCAGAACCCTAGGCCAGATCACAATAGGCAGTGTGATAGGCCATGGCAACATCACAGATCACCTATGGCATGACACACACATCCACCTTTCTGATACAGTTGAATACACAGTTGAACACAGTTTCCACACAGTCTTTGTTCCCATACAAGAGTGTACATCAACATGTATTCACCTGAGTTGGGGGGGACAGCACTTGATATATGCATGTATAGACATATCCTGACTCTCCTTGACAGTGAGGCAGACCAACATGTTATCACAGAAAAATAGAAGGGAAATATCTAGAGATTTTTATGAGGGGGGAGATGATTTCTGGAGATTATTATTGGATAATGTTGCTTGTAAAAAGTAATATGACATACAGAACAGTGCAACAGTGAAAATGTAAAGACTGCAATGAAGAAGAAACAACAATGCATTATTTTTGGACTGCAAAAAACATTATGGGTGCTGTGGAAAGGAAGATGTGATGAATTATTGTGCAATAAAAATAGGAATAATGAAGATCTATTGGCTGGATTAAAAAGATGATTGCAGAGAAAAGGAAGGGGTGCAAAATGAAAGATATTTTTGAAAATGAAGATGTAAAAAAACTGAACACATTATATCTGTAAATATTGTACAAATGTGACTAGAATGGAAGAGGTGTAATGTAATAATATATATAAAGGAATCTACCACTATTTCTGGTAAGTGCCATGAGATCTTTTACATCTACCTGATCTACCACCAACTCATGTAGATGAAACCTTCATTTAATGTCTCATCCAAAGGATTTAACACTTAGAAATTCAGCATCTACTAATGCTGCACTGCAGCATCAGAAATGGGAAATGATTCCAGTCACTACAGGTGGGAATAGAAACTACACCATTCTGCTCTTCCAGGACCAAAGGTAAGTGTGCTATCTTTTTAGCCTCTGACACTGTCAGATATGTTTATCTTCTGAGACTATTGGTAAATATGTATACTGCCTGTGAAAGCTATGGGTAGTTATGTGGTCACTCTTAGATAAGTTGAAATAAATTACTGTGGTTGTTATTCTGTCTTTCCTCACAATCAAACACAGGAGTCATACACAAAAGATGGCGATCTTTAGGGGTATATTTGAGGAGGCACGTATCTCTGAAAGCACGTGGCATCTACATGATCACTGTTGAATGATTTGATATGGCTTGTCAGAGGAACAGTATATATATATCTATGACTTACCAGCTGAGACACATGACTGTGGTCATTATTTCATTCACTTTCCTTACAATATTAAGTCAGGTATACAGAGAAGGTAACTATCTTCTGATGGTATAGGTGAGGAGACACACTAATTAGATTACTAAGTAGTTAAGCAAGCTTTACAGATACAAACTAACTGACAAGGGTGACCAAACATCTGTCCTATGCATGTTGAAGCAACTGGTACTATCTGTTAATCTCCGGTACGCTGTACAATATAGTAGTTATCTACTTCTACTACCACAACTGTACCACAGTTACATGCAAATTAATATATTTTACTTTGCTTTCAGAACTACATTTCAGAGCTCTTCCTGATGTCTTACTCTGTGGATTACACATCATGGTGGCCTGATTTACTGACTGCACCTCCTCATGCAAAATCATGAATCCTCCCCTTATTTGGCAGAAGTAATTTTGCTAAAGCTTTTTTTTTTTCAGCACTATATTTTATAAAAGGGGGGGGGCAGCACCTATATAAAGTAAAGACTAACCTGATATCTTAAGTAATAAGGGATGTATTTGATAACTTTAATATTAGGGACCTTGCCATGACTGTTAATCAGTTGGCTATGGAAAGAACTGAAAAAATGGTATTCATTCTTGAGGCTCAAGTTAATAAATCTACATTATTGCTAATAAATGTTTGTATATTGTAGGAATTTTGAGAGAAATTAAGAGTGATTAGTGGAGCAGTATTTTCTAGGCAAGGAGTATACAGATGGGGTAAAAATCTTGGGAGGATGTGAACATACCATTTTTTTTGGATTAAGGTAATTAAGGAGTGCTTAAACTGGGAGGGGAACCAAACTGGTGGTGAGGGGCAGACTAAATATGAGAAAGAGGTGTTTAGCTATATGATCAACAGTATTGCTCAGGAAGCTACAGTAGGACTGTATTCAGACTTTTGCAGCAGTTTACAAAGTGCTTTGAAAGTTCTGGATCTAAAAAGAATATGGACTAACCCATGGTGGATAGAATAGACTGGGTGCATTCCTGATAATGGAGGTGGGGATGGGATTAAAGGCCATTGTTTCAGAAGATGGGTAGGTGACTGTTAATTATTTTTTGTGGTGTAACTGTAATAAGTTTTTGATGGTTTCTATGGTGCATTGATTCATGAGAGACACGCCATTATCTGGCAGTAACAGCAGTGCTTTTTATTACCTTCTAAAACTCCTTGGTTGAGAGGCCATGACTTGTCTTCTCAGATGGCTTGATTTTGATTTTTTTTTATTTGAGATTTCCAGTTGTGTCTTACATTTAGGACATTGATTCATTGGTTTTGATTATTTGCTTTCCAGTTATACTGTACAAAAATCATCTCCCTTGAATAATACTTATATGTCTGCAGAAAGCCAGGGACATGAATGGCCTTGAACCTTCACAAACACAGAAGACAAACAGATCTACCACTGAAAAATCATAACAGTGACAAAATAAATCAATGTAGAAAAGTCTTGGTATGCCATATAAGGTTACAAAGTGTACACTTACAGGTAAAGGTCTCTGCATAATGCAATTAATGCCAATAGGTAAGAATACCATTAGAAAGGGGTTTCCTATAATAAATTCAGACACTTGTGTTCCATTACTGTCTTTCAAACAGGGTCTGACTGCATTATGGCAATTTTTAATGATCCATAACATGGATAGAAAAGGTAAAATGGTAAAACAAACTTTATCTGTCATAAAGTAGTGCAAATATCAATGTATTTCTTACTAGCTGACAGTATATTAGGTAAATGATCTTCTACAATGAGACTATCCACCCCATTTATAGTGATCTTTCACTTGTTTTGCACTTATAAGGAATATATTTCATGTCTGATGTTTTAAGAAATGTGGCAGTATTGTTTTTTTTTCCTATATGTTCATAGATTCATAGGCTGTTGATCTGTGAGGACCTTAAGAAGTCTAGTCCTGTATTCCCATGGTAATTATTAGCCCTTATATTTTGCAATACTAATCTCCAAAGATGGACCACACAAGTATATGTTGGTGACTTACATGTTTTCCCTATGCATGAGGGTCACTGCTGCTAAACCAGGAGTGAATTTGTGGTTACCCATCCATTTGTCCAAGTTACATTTGAATAGAATAAGAGAAATACTTTACTTTATGTGGAGGGGAAGACGGTTACATAGAAGTGGTATACTCTGTGATACAAACCTGTACCTCCAGCATGTTCTGTTAACCATGCAAAGTAGATTGCAATACCTTGGGCAGCTGTTTCTGATACCAGTGGACTTTTGAATGAATAATAGGTTTGACAGAACAGGGTCTGTTGAGGAGCTATATGGGAGGAATAAGCTGCCTCTCATAGGTTCATAGGTTGGAACTAGGCTATCGGCCCCAGGGCTTATACAAGCTATTTCTTCCCAGAATATTTACTTCCCTGATCCCCTGTCTAACAGGGCAACTGACGTGATCCCCGGGGTGAAGTTCCTATCTCCCATCCAATTGTCAAGGTTCCTTTTTGAAGAGGGCCAAAGAGGCACTCAGCTTGATATGTATGGGCAGTCTATTCCAGAGTATGGGAAATCTCTGGGTCAGGAACCTATCCCTCCAGCATGTTTTGTTCATTGTGATGACCAGGTTTAGATCCCTGGAGCATGTAGCTCTGAGGGATTGGGATTTATTTAAGTGTAGCATGTCCAACAACACTGGGTTTGACATGGCTTTGTATGTTAAGCAGAGATCACCTCTGAGTAGGCGATATGTGACAGAGTATAGCTGGAGTTTTTTAGACGGTCAGCATAGGGCATCTGCCTTAGGCCTGTGATTCCTTTAGTGAGGTATTTCTGTGGCCTTTCCAGTTGTTGGAGATGTCTTGTGAGGTACATACCAAACAGGGCGTTGTACTCTATAATGGGTCTAATGAGGGATGAGTACAGTGGGACAATGACCTCCTTTTTTTTCTGGATGAAAAGCCCTTAGTGATGAGGTGTGCCACATTGAAGGATTTCCTGACTGTTGTGATTATGTGGTTATCGAAAGTGAGACCACTGTCCACCTGTGTCCCTAAGTCCCTTATCACACTTTCGCTGTTTAGTGTACTGCCACTTATGTGGTAATTCATGGGTACATGGTTTTTCCCAAAGGGGATAACTGTACATTTCTTGCCATTGAGCTTGAGCCCATGGCTCTGGCACCAAGCATCCATTTCTGTAGGGCCCTTTTGTAGAATATCCGCATCATTTGGGGATTCAATAATGGCTCCCAGTTTGCAGTTATCTGTGAACTTTGTTAGCCAGAGTCCCTTAGTGCTGGCCTGTACTTCAGAGAAGTAGATGCCAAACAAGAGCGGTCCCAGGACTGAACCCTGATGTACTCCACTTGTCACTTGTCTGGAGCTGGATTTTGAGTCGGCTACTTTTACAGTGTGGGTTCTGTCAGTAAGCCAGTTGGCAACCCATTGAGTAATGTAGGGATTAATGCCCAGCTTAGTAAGTTTATCTATGATTCCAGAGTGGGGGATGGTGTCGAAGGACTTGTCGAGGTCCAGATAGGCTGTGTGGACCATCTTACCCTCGTCCACGGCTCTGTAGACTGATTTGAAGTAGTCAATCAGGTTGAGGAGACAAGATCAGCCCTTTACAAAACCAAACTGGGTGGGGTCCAGTGTTTGAAGGTTGCCAATGTCTTTGTTTATAAGTTCCATGATAATGCATTCCATGGCTTTGCAGATCAGGCTCGTCAGACTGATGGGATGATAGTTCCTGGAATCCAAGGTGGATCCCCCCTTGTGGAGTTGGATAACTGTAGCAGTGCGCCACTCATTGGGCATGAAGCCTGAGGTGAGGCTATGATTAAACATGACACTTAGGTGAGGTGCCAGTTAATTTTGTAGTTCATGTAGTACACAGCCCGGGATGTTGTCTGGTCCCATGGATGCTGTATTCTTAGCTTTGGAGAGTTAGTTTTTTACCTGTGTGGCCGTGAATACCAGATTTTGGCAATCTTTTGGTATTGAGATGGGCTGTTTACAGGGTGAGAGGGGGGGTGAAGTTTGCACTGAATCGATCTGCCAGGATATTGGCAATATCCTTGGGATCTGTATATTTAATGCCATTCTGTTGTAGCTCAGAGCAGATCTGAGCATTGCCATTTAGTTTCTTGACATAACTATAGCATGCCTTGTGGTTGTCCTATTTTTGTAACTAGCTTTGGAGCTCAGTAACCTATATGATACTAAGAAGAAAGACAAGACTTTGAGATGGTCTTCATAGTTTTTATGTTTTAGGCCCTTGATTTTTTAGTGAGGAAGTACTGCAGTCTCTTGCTGTGACAAGTGCATTCTGAAAGGGGAATTTTACTCCAGAATCTGGCTAATAAGTGCTGAGTGCAGAGCAAAAATTACATCCCTGGATCTGGATGCCATACCATTCGATATAAGCTCTGCGATGAAAAAGGACTTCCTTACAATAGTGGATAGGTTGTGATCAAAGCACAGACAGTTTATTGTCAGCATAGGTTCCCAGATATTTAAGTATGGGATCAGTCTTCAGGTAAGTGTTTTCAATGTGATAGTTACAATGAGGGTCATGCTTGCCAAAAACTATGATTATGCATTTTTTGTCATTTAGTTTCAATCATTTTTATAGGATCCTAGTGACCTCTGGGGAGTTTATGATGGCACCAAGTTTTCAGTCTTCTGCAGACTTTGTCAGCCACAATTCCTTAACATTAGCTTTGACCTCCAATAAAGTAAATGACAAATAGAAGTAGTCCAAGCACCTAAACTTGGGGAAGTTCATTAGTGACAGGTCTTTTGGAGGAGATAGAACCACCAGTCATTACTTTCTGTGTTCTGTTTGTGAGACAGTTTGCTGTCCAGTGGATTATATAGGGATTATCATTTATTTGGGAGAGTTTATGAAACCTGAGTGCTGGATGGTGCTGAATGTCTTTACAAGGTTCAGATAGGCTGTGTGAACTGCTTTGCCCTCATCCATTGCCTCAGTACTTTTTTGAAAAAGTCATCCAGGTTAAGTAGGCAGGACCTACCTGTAACAAATCCAGACTGAGTTGGGTCATGAGTCTGTAGGTCACCTGAAGCCCTTTTTATTAGCTCAATAATGATACTTTGTGTTGACTAATATCACCAAAAATGGGCATGGATATTTGCCAGTGATAAGTAGTTTGAGGACCGGGCATACCTATGCCAGGGACCCACACTAACAGTGAGAGCAGTTTATGTGCCCCAGTTAGCTGTTGTGTCCACCATAAAGCCTAGTAGCCCAGTAGTTACAGTTAGGAAGCCTCTGTGACTTAGGTAAGAACCTGAGAATATATAGGTCTATGTGTTTGGTATGAGGTGTTTAAGATTGGTTTCATGTGGTGTTGTTTGGTATTGACAACATTGTTATTTGTAGTGGTTTTGTGTGAGTGTTTTGCCTCCAATAACATTATAGAATTACAACCCTGACACATGGTGGCAGATTATTCAAGTAGCAGGTGGTTGTCAGTAAACATGAGAACATTTCTACAGTATCTCAGGATGACCTTTTCTACCAAGCTGGCTGCAGAGACAAATCTATTTGCTTACTGCTGTGGGTTGGAGGGGGGGATTATACATGGAAGAATTCACACTGCTTCCGTTAATAATGCCCTATATCATACCACTCAACTGTCCAGATTTTTGCCTCATATTTTTGGTCTGTTCCTCATACAATATGTGGTTTTCTTACAAAACATTCAGAAATAAAGTCACTAACTAATGACATGCATATGAGTTTCAGACTTCATATCCTTCAGAAAATGTATGCTAACACAAATTCTGTTATTCTGGCAACTTTCTACCTTTATAAGAGCAATATTTAAAATCTGCTGCTATTTTTGAGCCTTTGCCCCCCCCCCCAATTATTTTAGGCTTTGTACAAGTTTCTCGTGCTAGGGGTTGAGCTCAGAGCAAATCTAGCAGAGGTGAATAACAGTTTTTTTCTAGCTGTGATGTCTAACCTGTGTGGTTTACAAACCTGTTCAACAAAGGATATTTTTTGATACTCACTTTTGCTGGGCATCTGTCTTACCTGTGTCAGTCACTGAGTTAAGAACAGCTGCTGAAAGTCATGGGGCAATAATAAGAAGAATAACCCCAGTCAATCCCTCTTATATCTTTAACAGACCTGCTCTGTAAAGGCATACTGAACTAGATAATTGTTGTAAACCTAGAGTAAAAAAACACATAGTTCAGACTTCATACCAATAATGCAAAGACACAGTGTTGCATTTGTTGTATCATAGTGGCATCAGATAATAGCTGTATAATCCTCTACCGTTAATATGCTTCAGGAAGCTACTCCACTGATGTGTATAGTTTTTGGTAAATCCTCTCATCTTATTATATTTTATCAGTATCTTTCATTACTTCCAGTATGATAATGTGATTTTTGTGGCACTGTTGTGAAATGCAGTATTACCCTTTATGTGGGAAAATACCAGGTCAATGCAAGGTAGCCCTTGGGTGTAACCTCAGGCTATTTAAAGAGAGACTGAAAAAGAGCAAGTTAGATAAAATAAGACCAGACATGAGTTTGAGGTTTTAGTGACAAACTTGTGAATGGAGACTAGAGTATTGGCTCTGAATGTGACCAGCCAAAAGGAATGGCTGAATAAGGGAGACTCCTGGTGATCTGACTTGGGGCCAAAGACTGTATTTCAAAGCATTGTAATATTTTTTTAGATTGAGACTACAAAAGCCTTTTATTTGTGCCACAGAAAGCAGAGAGTGAGTGGGGAAGATTTCAAGGGATTTTGTATTGAACATGGAATAAAAAAATTATGTTTAAAAAACAACTGTCATTGCCTTTTATTTTGCAGGGCAAAGTCAACCCAGACTATTATTTTGCATTAATAAAGCTATGAGTCATCTGCTTTAGATTCCACTATCGATGAGTATATTGATATATAGCTATAGATATATACATAAATAGTTACATTCATATTTTGAAATAGTAAACTGCAGTGACTTTAGACTACATTATCCCTCTCTAAGTTTTCACTTGAATATGAATAATTTGGTATCTGGGTACTCCAATGTTAGCTACCAGTAGTAAACAGAGAATGAAAATGCAGAACTCCAGTTCATTTTTAAAAATAGTCTGTAGTGCTTGTTTGCATCCTTTTGAATATGGATGCATGCAATTTGGAATTTTGATGTAAAGACTATGGATGGGATTCAGAAAGGCTTTCCATGAGCAGGAACCATGTATATGGTAATTTTCCACTCACTGTAAGCCCTTCTAATTCTTAGTCCACTCTACTTCTGAGGCTTTTCTAGTAGCTGAGGCCACAACACAGAGGCCGGTCTTGCTGGTAGAGCTGCACACTAATGCAGCAGTCTGGAAGAGTGACTAATGCTAATGTGAATTACCCATGTGCTCTCCTCCAGAAGTGCCAGTGGCTCTCAAGTTATACTGCCATTTGATTCAGAGATTCACTTGGCAACATAAAATTTCACTGTTGGAGGAAAAAGTGAACACTGTCAAGAGATGTCTGTCAGCCATTCAGCCCTACTGCAGTTGCAGTCAGTTCAGCGAAGATGTAGGGGTGTGGTTGTGTGTGTACATGTTTGTAGAGGCATGAATAAAGCTACACAAATGTGTGTGTGTGTGTGTGTGTGTGTGTGTGTGTGTGTGTGTGTGTGTGTGTGTGTGTGTATGTGTTTGTGTTTCTGAGTGTGTTTACCTGGGTAGTCTCATCAGGACATTTAGGCAGGGATTTGAGAATCTGGATTTTGTGTATGTGTGTTGGAGCAAGTATGTGGTTTAATAGGTGATGTTTCCAAGACTGTGATTGACTTTCAAAGGGCTAGTTTATTTATTGGTGAATGTTTGTGTGTGTTTGTTGGAAGGGGAGTGTATGGGAGAAAGAAGGTGTGTGTGTGTGTGTGTGTGTGTGTGTGTGTGTGTGTGTGTGTGTGTGTGTGTGTGTGTGTGTGTGTGTGTGTGTGTGTGTGTGTGTGTGAAGAAAGAGACAGATGCAGTGATTATGGAATTATAATGGTTAATTTGTTGCTAGATAATTCTGCCTAACTGAAATCTAAGCCAATGCACAGAAGGTTCATTACAGATTATATGGAAGCAAAACAGTCACTATGTAAAACTAACTGGAGTGAGGTGTTCAATGGAAAATCTGCAGATGGAATATGGAAAGTTTTGAAAGAGAAACTGAGTACAAAAAAATCAAAAAAAATATTTAAAATCATGATCTAGGCATGCAACATCAGGCGGATATATTTCCATAAAAACAAAATATCTGATTAAGGTGAGAGACAAAAAATATAAGAAATGAAAGAGAGGTGAACTACAACTTTGAAAACTGAAATAAACAAGCTGGACAAACAGGTTAAGCATAGTGTGAGACAAGATCAAGAAAAATTTGAAGAAAATTTATATAAAGATATTGAGTATAATAGGAAACCTTTTTAGAGATACATAAGATGTGGAAGGAGTAAAGACACACACATTGATAAACTGTGTGCAGATTCTAAAATTTATTGTAAGACACAACAGATTATAAATATATTTACAAAATCTTATACAAAACAGTTTGGCTCGACAACAAGGGTGGTAAGTTGTCCTAGTAACATCCAGGTAACCCCAAATACTGGAATCAAATTAGATTATATTGAAAAAAAACTGCACAAACTGGATCCAAACAAAGCAGAGGGAGGAGACAGAATTAGTAACAATGACCTAAGAACACTTCAGCAAGAACTTACAGTAGCATTATATCTGTTATTCAGTAGGTCATATAAATATGGAGAGATTCCTCAAGATTGGAGACATGTGGTTATTAAACCTGTTTTTAAGGGAAAGGGGAATAGGACAAACCCAGAGTCATATAGACCCTTAAGTCTTCTTTCATGTTGTGGAAAAATAATGGAGAAGGTAATATTGGATAAGTTATTGTCAGAACTAGGCAGGTGAGGCTCAAAACCATATATCAGCATGCATATGTTGAAAACATCTATTACTACCTGTAACATGATGTTCTATAACAATTTAATAACAGCTATGAATGAAAAATTTTGCTGTGATGTAATTTATATAGATTTAACTTCAGCATTTGACAGGGTCATACACATAACACTGATCAATAAATTAGTACAACTAGGTATTGATGTACTCTTGATAAGATGGATAGCTTCACAGCTTACAAATAGGGCATGGCGAGTATCATACAGCAACTGGACAGGTGAAATCCTTGATAACACAGGGCTCTTTCCTAGACCCTTACTTGTTTAGATTGTATCTTTCAGACCTAACTTTTTCATTTGAGGTGTTCTACAGTCTATATGCAGATGACCTGAAATTGGGTAAACTGATTACATGTGTTACAGATAAGGCATGTCTGCAAAATAACTTGACTAAATTGACCATTTGGGCAAAGGAGAATAATACGCTGATAAATACATCAAAAACTAAGCATGTGAGATTTAGTAGGCATAAATTGAAAGGTGAATATATAATACAGCGCACAGTGATTGAAACTGTAGACTCATTTAAGGACCTGGGTATATGGGTAGATTCACCTATGAGTTTTTCTAATCATATCAACCAATTGGTTAATGATAGTTATCGAACTATAGGTTGTATAAAAAGATTTATAAAGTCTAGAAAATCAAAACTAATGAAGTCATTGTTTATTAGTTACATTAGACCTAAACTTGAGTATGGAATAACAATATGGAAATCTTATAAGAAAACAAGCATGAGTAAACTGGAAAGAGTACAATGGAAATATACCAAGGGTATCCATGGGTGTGAACATTTAAGTTATTATGAAAGACTAAAATATCTGAACTTGTACTGTGTCTCTTACAGATATCTAAGAGGAGATCTTATTCAGGTATATAGGGCATTTAGTGACATCTAGCTCTGGGAATGTTTGGGGTTAACAAAAAGTGCTAGAGAATCATCAGACACCCTTTGTAGGAGATTCTATAGGAATGAGAAGTGTACTAATTGGTTCTCTGACAGAGTAGCTGATACATGGAACAGACTACCAAATTACATTAAGGCAAGTACTAGTTTAGATATTTTTAAGAACAGCCTGGATACTTATTATGGGAACAAGTGTTTTGGTATATTGGCAAGCTAGAAGGGCATTAATGCCTGTGCTTGAAATATTTGTATGTAGGTATATATGTATGTATGTATATAGGGGGCTATGTTTGTCAATGGTATGCATGGGCCTCAAGAGGAAACACTACCACCATCAGGTCTGACAGCACTAGTATTAGCCAGAGGTATGCCAATGAGCTGATAATGAGGTGCTTCTTATGTAGTGATAGCTGTCGCATTTTCTCACCATTTTATAAATTGACATACCTGCTGTTAGCTATTTCCATGAGTGATGACAATGTTTTTGAATCCAAAGGTAAACTGCTTATTAATAAATTTTATGTCCGTCAGTATTTTATATAAATAAGTTATTAATAAGCATTTTTCTTGTATGATAGAAGATCTCTGATAGGCATTACTCTCAACTCAGCTTCCATACACTGTCTTATAGCATGCATGCTCTAACTATTGCATTTGAGATTGATGTGAAACAAAAGAACATTGTTCAAGTCCAGTTTTGATGCTGTCTGTTACTTATTTTAATATTTCATATTTTAAACTGATCATTTAGAAAATGCATATAGAGCTTGTAACTAATTTTAATGGTTTGATCGCCCCCCCCTTAAAGGGGTAAGCACAATAACTACTGCAGTTTACATGACAATACTGACTTTTACAACAATGCCATAAAAATGACATTATCATACTGTTTGCATGTTATACCTTTGAAAATATAACATTTTATGCACATTTCATGGGAAACT